>NW_026775177.1:0-37500 GCF_963082965.1 Carassius carassius | reverse complement strand
CACATGATTGTCATTTTCACTGAGCCACTTATCCAAATCTTCACAGAAAGGTTTAAAAATCTTTGCAAATAATGAAAGGCTGCCTGTTACACCGAGGCAAATTCAAAAAAGCACAAGAGGCTCTGGACTTCTATGGTGAAGTTAGAACCAGGGACAAGAAGGGAGTAACTATTCCCAGCCAGAGGCGATATGTGTACTACTATAGCTACTTTCTGAAGAATAAGCTGGAGTACAAATCTGTGGCCTCGCTCTTTCACAAGATGGTGTTTGAGACCGTGCCTATGTTCAGTGGAGGGACTTGCAGGGATTCTGCTGTAAAAAGCAAGAGTGAGCAGATTCCACATAGGTTCAGAAAAACCAACTGACATTGGGATCCTCAGTTCGTGGTGTACCAGCTGAAGGTAAAAATCCACACATCAAATCCAGTGCACACAAGGCGAGAGGAGAAGTACATGTACTTTGACTTTCCACAGCCACTGCCTGTGTGCGGAGACATCAAGGTGGAGTTCTTCCACAAGCAGAGCAAGATGATGAAGAAAGATAAAATATTTCACCTCACTAACACAGATGAGACCAGATGAGAGCTCAGAGAACGTTGAAAATGGAGGTTTAGTGAAGGAACTGGAAGGAAAACAAACCACAGAACGGGGAGAGAATGATAAGGATTATCTAATCCTGACTTTAGACTAATCGAACAGTAGCTGGTTAGCTCCGAAGTTTCCCTCAGGATAGCTGGCGCTCGCTCAAACAAGCAGTTTTTTCCGGTAAAGCGAATGGAACAACTTGGATAAGGCCAATAAAGACAAAGCCAACAGATGGTGAAGCTGTATTTCACAAAAACAGTGGAGGAACCATCCAACTTGGAGGCCTTTGGTAACCAGGGTAACATAAAGTAAATAAATACATTTTATCCAGGCCTATGAGTAAATCTGCCCTCTTTGGTGAGACCAGGTTAACAATAAAGCACCGGGGGAGAAATTTGCCCTGGGATCAACCAAAAATATATGGGCTTAAATAACATAGATTACAGAGTAGAATTGCCTCTGCCCCACCAGTCCTGGCTCAACAATTCTAATTATGTGCTACTTTTAAGAAAAGGAACAAAATATATGCAATAACAAGATACGGTTGACAAAAATAGATTTTTTCAAACCTGATACGAATTATATGCTACATATGAAAAGGAACAAAATATACATTTACATACACAGGTAGTGCAATAAAAGCATAAAATAAATAAATACATTTTATCCAGGCCTATGAGTAAATCTGCCCTCTTTGGTGAGACCAGGTTAACAATAAAGCACCGGGGGAGAATTTTACCCTGGGATCACCCAAAAGGTAAAGGCTAAATTACATGAATTACAGAGTAGAATTGCCTCTGCCCCACCAGTCCTGGCTCAACAATTCTAATTATGTGCTACTTTTAAGAAAAGGAACAAAATATATGCAATAACAAGATACGGTTATAAAAAATAGATTTTTCAAACATATTATGAATTATATGCTACATATGAACAGGAACAAAATATACATTTACATACACAGGTAGTGCAATAACAGCATAAAGTAAATAAATACATTTTATCCAGGCCTATGAGTAAGCTGCAAATCTGCCCTCTTTGTTGAGACCAGGTTAACAATAAAGCCCCGGGGGAGAAATTTGCCCTGGGATCAACCAAAAATATATGGGCTTAAATAACATAGATTACAGAGTAGAATTGCCTCTGCCCCACCAGTCCTGGCTCAACAATTCTAATTATGTGCTACTTTTAAGAAAAGAACAAAATATATGCAATAACAAGATACGGTTGACGAAAATAGATTTTATCAAACATGATTCATATGAACAGGAACAAAATATACATTTACATACACAGGTAGTGCAATAACAACATAAAGTAAATACATAGATTTTACCCTGGGATCACCCAAAAATGTAAAGGCATGAGTTACATGAATTACAGAGTAGAATTTCCTCTGGCCTATTATGTCTCTCACACACTAAAAAACTTTAAGACTCCTGTCACAGCCATGGCTATGATCATAAAAGAAATTGTCAGCCGAAACAAAAATAGATACCAGGAAGATGGATTCGACTTGGACTTGACCTAAATTTATCCGAACATCATAGCTATGGGCTTTCCAGCTGAAAGACTTGAAGGTGTTTACAGAAACAACATAGATGATGTAGTGCGATTCTTGGATTTGAAGCATAACAATTATTACAAGATATATAATCTATGTGCAGAAAGACATTATGATATTGCCAAATTTAACTGCAGAGTTGCACAGTATCCATTTGAGGATCACAATCCTCCTCAGTTAGAACTTATTCACATGATTGTCATTTTCACTGAGCCACTTATCCAAATCTTCACAGAAAGGTTTAAAAATCTTTGCAAATAATGAAAGGCTGCCTGTTACACCGAGGCAAATTCAAAAAAGCACAAGAGGCTCTGGACTTCTATGGTGAAGTTAGAACCAGGGACAAGAAGGGAGTAACTATTCCCAGCCAGAGGCGATATGTGTACTACTATAGCTACTTTCTGAAGAATAAGCTGGAGTACAAATCTGTGGCCTCGCTCTTTCACAAGATGGTGTTTGAGACCGTGCCTATGTTCAGTGGAGGGACTTGCAGGGATTCTGCTGTAAAAAGCAAGAGTGAGCAGATTCCACATAGGTTCAGAAAAACCAACTGACATTGGGATCCTCAGTTCGTGGTGTACCAGCTGAAGGTAAAAATCCACACATCAAATCCAGTGCACACAAGGCGAGAGGAGAAGTACATGTACTTTGATTTTCCACAGCCACTGCCTGTGTGCGGAGACATCAAGGTGGAGTTCTTCCACAAGCAGAGCAAGATGATGAAGAAAGATAAAATATTTCACCTCACTAACACAGATGAGACCAGATGAGAGCTCAGAGAACGTTGAAAATGGAGGTTTAGTGAAGGAACTGGATGGAAAACAAGCCACAGAACGGGGAGAGAATGATAAGGATTATCTAATCCTGACTTTAGACTAATCGAACAGTAGCTGGTTAGCTCCGAAGTTTCCCTCAGGATAGCTGGCGCTCGCTCAAACAAGCAGTTTTTTCCGGTAAAGCGAATGGAACAACTTGGATAAGGCCAATAAAGACAAAGCCAACAGATGGTGAAGCTGTATTTCACAAAAACAGTGGAGGAACCATCCAACTTGGAGGCCTTTGGTAACCAGGGTAACATAAAGTAAATAAATACATTTTATCCAGGCCTATGAGTAAATCTGCCCTCTTTGGTGAGACCAGGTTAACAATAAAGCACCGGGGGAGAAATTTGCCCTGGGATCAACCAAAAGGTAAAGGCTAAATTACATGAATTACAGAGTAGAATTGCCTCTGCCCCACCAGTCCTGGCTCAACAATTCTAATTATGTGCTACTTTTAAGAAAAGGAACAAAATATATGCAATAACAAGATATACACCAATTTACAAATATAATAACATTTCTGTAACAGTAAAACAAGCTAAATACCATTGATTTTTAAAGTACTGATGCATTAGTTGTTTCACTTTCCTTTGTTTTAACTGTTGATGAGGTGTTTGTTGTGTAGAAGGTAGCAGCATGTCGGCCCATCCTCTTGTTAAAGGTGTGAACAGAAGCACTGTCGGCCTGATCATCCACAGGAGGCTCTACTCCATCCGTTACATCATACATAGCTTTTCCCGAATCTGCAGGCCGCCACAGTTTGGGGTGAAAACAGCAATAGTAGAGAACTTTTATCAACAGACCCAAGACATAACAAAGTGGGATGGAGATTATCAGACTGAAGGCGTACGACTGGGTCATCTCTGCATCTCGGTACAATCTCAAGCGTCCGCCTTGAACCTAGTTTTGTTCAGTGGAGCGAAAAGAGTAAAATTGTTGCTTTTCCTGCATGTGTGTCAGATGGGCTTCTTCATCAGGCACATATTAGCTATCTGCCAGGGTTTTCGTGTGTGGCGCCTGGCACTCCTGAAGGCTCTTCTCACCCTCAAGGAACCGGTCATACCTAGGATGACAAAAGTTAAAGAAAAAATCTTTAAAGAGTTGACCTGCAAATTGGGTCATCCTTGAGTTGGTAATCAAACTAGCCAATCCCAAAAACACCTTGACCCTGTAAAGAGTGTTAGCTCCACCCTGGCAAGGTGTTAAACTTCAACTTGTGGGTCATTGTACGGAAATGTCCATTTTTCTGTCCCTTACAGAAATATTACAATTGAAAAACACTTTAGGATTACATTTTTTTTATATTTTAACATGAACCAATATCTTATTTGAACAATTACACTTTCTTGAGCCATCAATGTGGCAATATTTGATTTTTATTATTTTCATGAAAATTGTCACTAGTGTTACTGTCACTGGTGTCACCTTCCTTATGGGTAAAATACATGCACACAAAAAAATGTTTCTGTCAGAGCAGATCTTATCATTGGCCAAGAAAGTATCTAAACTTAAACACAAAAGATGTTGCTCCCGCTTGCTGTACTGCAGAGCTCTGTCGGTGGGGAACCCAGCTTTTGCTCTCTGGTCTCATTATGTATTTCAAATATAGGCATATGGTTAATGGTACACACATTTAAAGCTTAGCTCTAAATAAACAATTCAATTAAATAAACAAGCTCTCTCTCAAGCTCAAACATCTCTCTCTCTCTGTCTCTCTCTTTCAAACACTCACACACACTCACACACACAGAGAGAATCCATTGAAATGCTAATGAGTTGGGCCCTGCTAAACCTGCTGTTAGTTTAAAATTCATTTGAGTGGACAACATCCATCCTGTCTGCACCACTAAGTAAAATTTAATACTGCTAAAATAGCAGAAGTTAAAAGAATATGTCTACCACAGAACTTTAAACAAGAACAAAAATTAAGCAATGACAGCGTGGTTGCGCTGCTTTTCTCTCCGCAGAGCCGGGCTGTCTGTATCCAGGACGTCCCCAATCTCCCCCTCCAAGGGCCAGAGGATGATGCTGTGGAGGTATTGGATATATTCAGTGTAGTCTGTCAAACTGTCTAGTAGCAATTCTGGTGTTAATTATTTGTTTGTTTGTTTTTTTTAATCTCCAGTACTTTGCCGATGATGAAGAGGAGGAGGACTGATTTTTTTATTTTTTTTTTTACCTTTTTTTAAATATATAAATAAATATTTCATCCTTACCTTTAATGTGTTTTTTGACTTTATTGCAATACAAAACACCAGTGACATGCCTGAATCTGGGCTATATGTTACTGCACACTATCAGCTTTTGATCAGCATCACAGAGTGCCTGGGGTCAGAGGTCAGATCTAAGTTTTTGGTATGTATTTCTGCCCGGCATTTTCAAATATATGGATGTTTGTGTTTGTGTGTATGTATCACAGTGTATTAGTTTGACAGGCCTGTATGCTGGGGTCAGAGGTCAGACCTCTTAAAGGTTTCAGTATGTATTTCTGCCCAGCATTTACAAATATAGGCAGAAATTCAACTGCTGCAGGATTACTCATACATCTCTCTCTCACACTCACACACTCACACACACACACCCAAACACCCACACACCCAAACACCCACACACACAGAAACACACACACCCACACACACACACCCACAGAGAGAATCCATTGAAATGCTAATGAGTTGGGCCCTGCTAAACCTGCTGTTAGTTTAAAATGCATTTGAGTGGACAACATATCTAGAAATACACAAAAATATATACAATAAACATACTGAATGGTAATTTACAAAATAAGTATGGGGTTCAATAAAAATTTGGACCAAATGTGTTGTGCAGTTTCAAATGAGCCCAAGTTCAGTGTTGTGTGTTGTTTGCAGGCCGAGAGAACAAGGGTCAAGTAGGCCTTGTTGAGGTCATTCAGAGCTTTGTTGCTTAACATTTGTAGTTTATAAATTTAAATAAGGTTTATAAACCTTTAATATGATTTTTGAATTTATTGCAACACAAAACACCAGTGAAAGTCCTGAATCTGGGCTATATGTTACCCATTTCCTCTGCCCCACAAGTCCAGGCTCAACCATTCAGGCCAACCCTATCAGCTTTTGATCAGCATCACAGTGTATTACATTTTGCAGGCCTGTCGGCCTGGGGTCAGAGGTCAGATCTAAGTTTTTGGTATGTATTTCTGCCCGGCATTTTTAAATATATGGTTAATGATATATACCTCCTAATAAAAGAAAAAAAAAAAAACAATGAAGTTAAATCTTAAAGTTTTCAGTATATTTCTGCCCAGCAAGTAAAGGGAAAAAAATAAATGATCCAAATATCTGGAACTGACTGTAATTGCACCAAAACTAATGAAAGAAAGATTGAGATGAAATAGAATTAGGGAAATTGTATTTAGGAAATACAAAAACTATATATATATATATATATATAAATTTCTTTTGTGGCCTGAAAGAGCAGTACGTGCCTGTCTCAATCTTGAAGTTTTACAATGCAGTGGCGAGGCTGCACATTGAATTTCTTCTTGGAGTGTGTAATCCATCTCCCTATGGTTTCCAGAGACGGGTGGCACTCACAGGGGAAAGTCTCCGCATCGATGCAGACGTCCTCACTGCCATGTTTAATGAAAAACAGGTGGCCCAGCTCGTCCTGCCTCTCTGCCATCTCCCTGCCCTCAGCACCTGTGATCACCTTTCCGTGGAAATCACACAGGATGGAGCCCTTCCTGAAGGCCTTGGTTGCAACAACTCCTGTGGTAAAAAAAAAAACATTTTTTTTTCATGTGATGTTTATGATGTTATTATATTAATTTTTTAAGGATTTTACTGTGCTCATAAGACATTGGTGCATACCTTTCTTCTCCCCAAAATCCTTCACAGCCAGACCCGGCCATTTCTGACTGGTCACCCCCCTGATGATGGCCGGGTCACTCTGCGCCTGTGCTCTGCTGAGTGGCCTCCACTTTGCCATGATGTCCTCTGGGCGGGGATGATTGGCCGTCCACCCCTCGGCCTCTATGATTTTAGCCACCTTCGATGCAGTCGGGGCACATCTTGAGCATTTTGCTGTCAAAGAGAGAATATTTAAATTAAGATGCAGGTTCACACAAAGTTTAAATGTTTCTGTCAGAGCAGATCTTATCATTGGCCAAGAAAGTATCTAAACTTAAACACAAAAGATGTTGCTCCCGCTTGCTGTACTGCAGAGCTCTGTCGGTGGGGAACCCAGCTTTTGCTCTCTGGTCTCATTATGTATTTCAAATATAGGCATATGGTTAATGGTACACACATTTAAAGCTTAGCTCTAAATAAACAATTCAATTAAATAAACAAGCTCTCTCTCAAGCTCATACATCTCTCTCTCTCTGTCTCTCTCTTTCAAACACTCACACACACTCACACCCACAGAGAGAATCCATTGAAATGCTAATGAGTTGGGCCCTGCTAAACCTGCTGTTAGTTTAAAATTCATTTGAGTGGACAGCCTCCATCCTGTCTGCACCACTAAGTAAAATTTAATACTGCTAAAATAGCAGAAGTTAAAAGAATATGTCAACCACAGAACTTTAAACAAGAACAAAAATTAAGCAATGACAGCGTGGTTGCGCTGCTTTTCTCTCCGCAGAGCCGGGCTGTCTGTATCCAGGACGTCCCCAATCTCCCCCTCCAAGGGCCAGAGGATGATGCTGTGGAGGTATTGGATATATTCAGTGTAGTCTGTCAAACTGTCTAGTAGCAATTCTGGTGTTAATTATTTGTTTGTTTGTTTTTTTTAATCTCCAGTACTTTGCCGATGACGAAGAGGAGGAGGACTGATTTTTTTATTTTTTTTACCTTTTTTTAAATATATAAATAAATATTTCATCCTTACCTTTAATGTGTTTTTTGACTTTATTGCAATACAAAACACCAGTGACATGCCTGAATCTGGGCTATATGTTACTGCACACTATCAGCTTTTGATCAGCATCACAGAGTGCCTGGGGTCAGAGGTCAGATCTAAGTTTTTGGTATGTATTTCTGCCCGGCATTTTCAAATATATGGATGTTTGTGTTTGTGTGTATGTATCACAGTGTATTAGTTTGACAGGCCTGTATGCTGGGGTCAGAGGTCAGACCTCTTAAAGGTTTCAGTATGTATTTCTGCCCAGCATTTACAAATATAGGCAGAAATTCAACTGCTGCAGGATTACTCATACATCTCTCTCTCACACTCACACACTCACACACACACACACACACCCAAACACCCACACACCCAAACACCCACACACACAGAAACACACACACCCACACACACACACACACACACACACACACCCACAGAGAGAATCCATTGAAATGCTAATGAGTTGGGCCCTGCTAAACCTGCTGTTAGTTTAAAATGCATTTGAGTGGACAACATATCTAGAAATACACAAAAATATATACAATAAACATACTGAATGGTAATTTACAAAATAAGTATGGGGTTCAATAAAAATTTGGACCAAATGTGTTGTGCAGTTTCAAATGAGCCCAAGTTCAGTGTTGTGTGTTGTTTGCAGGCCGAGAGAACAAGGGTCAAGTAGGCCTTGTTGAGGTCATTCAGAGCTTTGTTGCTTAACATTTGTAGTTTATAAATTTAAATAAGGTTTATAAACCTTTAATATGATTTTTGAATTTATTGCAACACAAAACACCAGTGAAAGTCCTGAATCTGGGCTATATGTTACCCATTTCCTCTGCCCCACAAGTCCAGGCTCAACCATTCAGGCCAACCCTATCAGCTTTTGATCAGCATCACAGTGTATTACATTTTGCAGGCCTATCGGCCTGGGGTCAGAGGTCAGATCTAAGTTTTTGGTATGTATTTCTGCCCGGCATTTTTAAATATATGGTTAATGATATATACCTCCTAATAAAAGAAAAAAAAAAACAATGAAGTTAAATCTTAAAGTTTTCAGTATATTTCTGCCCAGTAAGTAAAGGGAAAAAAATAAATGATCCAAATATCTGGAACTGACTGTAATTGCACCAAAACTAATGAAAGAAAGATTGAGATGAAATAGAATTAGGGAAATTGTATTTAGGAAATACAAAAACTATATATATATATATATATATATATATATATATATATATTTGTACAATAAAATACAAACAAAATGTAATCGAGTCTGTCTGGGTAGGTTGTCAGACATCACTGTATTGAAAAGAAACAGTGAATACAAACACATTTGATGGAATTTTGAGTATTGTACTGCAACAGAAAATGACAAAGCAGTGAGACACACACCTGAAACTTGGATCATCATCTCCAAATATATCCAGAATCTCCCTTCCACACATGCACAGACGTTCTCAGATGCCCAGGAAGAGAGCTCACGCCTTCCTGCAGTGAGGCCAGAGGGTATGATTCCTGCTGTTAAAGATTATAAATGAAAAATATAAGAAAACATGGTTAATGCAAAGACCTCTTCTTTATGCTGTGGTCAAAGCGGATCTTCTCATCTTTGAGAATTTCTTTTGTGGCCTGAAAGAGCAGTACGTGCCTGTCTCAATCTTGAAGTTTTACAATGCAGTGGCGAGGCTGCACATTGAATTTCTTCTTGGAGTGTGTAATCCATCTCCCTATGGTTTCCAGAGACGGGTGGCACTCACAGGGGAAAGTCTCCGCATCGATGCAGACGTCCTCACTGCCATGTTTAATGAAAAACAGGTGGCCCAGCTCGTCCTGCCTCTCTGCCATCTCCCTGCCCTCAGCACCTGCGATCACCTTTCCGTGGAAATCACACAGGATGGAGCCCTTCCTGAAGGCCTTGGTTGCAACAACTCCTGTGGTAAAAAAAAACAACATTTTTTTTTCATGTGATGTTTATGATGTTATTATATTAATTTTTTAAGGATTTTACTGTGCTCATAAGACATTGGTGCATACCTTTCTTCTCCCCAAAATCCTTCACAGCCAGACCCGGCCATTTCTGACTGGTCACCCCCCTGATGATGGCCGGGTCACTCTGCGCCTGTGCTCTGCTGAGTGGCCTCCACTTTGCCATGATGTCCTCTGGGCGGGGATGATTGGCCGTCCACCCCTCGGCCTCTATGATTTTAGCCACCTTCGATGCAGTCGGGGCACATCTTGAGCATTTTGCTGTCAAAGAGAGAATATTTAAATTAAGATGCAGGTTCACACAAAGTTTAAATGTTTCTGTCAGAGCAGATCTTATCATTGGCCAAGAAAGTATCTAAACTTAAACACAAAAGATGTTGCTCCCGCTTGCTGTACTGCAGAGCTCTGTCGGTGGGGAACCCAGCTTTTGCTCTCTGGTCTCATTATGTATTTCAAATATAGGCATATGGTTAATGGTACACACATTTAAAGCTTAGCTCTAAATAAACAATTCAATTAAATAAACAAGCTTGCAGTCTTGCAGAAATTCAAACATCTCTCTCTCTGTCTCTCTCTTTCAAACACTCTCACACACTCACACACACACACACACACACAGAGAGAATCCATTGAACTGCTAATGAGTTGGGCCCTGCTAAACGTGCTGTTAGTTTAAAATTCATTTGAGTGGACAACATCCATCCTGTCTGCACCACTAAGTAAAATTTAATACTGGAGCTAATAGTTTGTAAAACATGTTTGTGATGGGTTTTTTTTGCAAAGTATGTACATTAACCATGTTTTTGTATATTTTTCATTTATAATCTTTAACAGCAGGAATCATACCCTCTGGCCTCACTGCAGGAAGGCGTGAGCTCTCTTCCTGGGCATCTGAGAACGTCTGTGCATCTGTGGAAGAGAGATTCTGGATATATTTGGAGATGATGATCCAAGTTTCAGGTGTGTGTCTCACTGCTTTGTCATTTTCTGTTGCAGTACAATACTCAAAATTCCATCAAATGTGTTTTTATTCACTGTTTCTTTTCTTATGAAACACTGTATCAGTTTGACAGGCCTGTATGCTGGGGTCAGAGGTCAGACATCTTAGCTCTAAAGAAACAATTCAATTAAATATACAGGCTTGCAGTCTTGCAGAAATTCATCTGCTGCAGGGATACTCATACAACTCTCTGTCTCTGTCTCTTTCAAACACTCACACATACACACACACACACACACACACACAGACACACACACACAGAGAGAATCCATTGAAATGCTAATGAGTTGGGCCCTGCTAATCCTCTGGCCTCACTGCAGGAAGGCGTGAGCTCTCTTCCTGGGCATCTGAGAACATGTGTGCATGTGTCTCACTGCTTTGTCATTTTCTGTTGCAGTACAATACTCAAAATTCCATCAAATGTGTTTGTATTCACTGTTTCTTTTCTTATGTTGTTATTGGAAATGATTAGGATGGGCTTGGTGGTGAGGAACATACCTCCATTTCTTCCTGAAGTGTGTTCCTCAGAGCTCCTCGAGATGCTGACAGCAAGTCACATCTCTCTTCACAGAAGGCATATGCAGAGATTGGTTGATTTTTAGACAAGAAAAAAAGATACCTTAAATGTCTCTAACACACACAAACACACACATTTGTTTTTGTGAAAAGTGGGTTCATCCCATAGGCGTAATGGTTTTTATACTGTACAAACTGTATACATTTTCATGTGTGTTTATTTTTTTTGTGTTTTTTGACATTTAAAAATCTTTGCAAATAATGAAAGGGTTAGGCCGTGCATCATCATCACAGCCTCCAAAGCGCTGCTTTACCTTCATGGCAAAAGCTTTGGCACATCTTGCGCCAGTCCAAGAATTTCCTCACAATATAAATGCCCCCAGCAGTCCCTCACGATCACGTCCCCCTCGATTCTGGCTGTGAATTCAACTGGCAGAGACTGAAAAAAGAAAGAAATTAAAATAGCAGAAGTTAAAAGAATATGTCAACCACAGAACTTTAAACAAGAACAAAAATTAAGCAATGACAGCGTGGTTGCGCTGCTATTCTCTCCGCAGAGCCGGGCTGTCTGTATCCAGGAGGCCAGATCATCTTCCCGTGGTTTTTTATTTATTCCATGCATATATTCATCTCACCATCATCTGCTTCATTAGCCCAAAAAGGTCAAATTGGACATAGCGTCCCTCTGTTCAGCTCCTTAGAAACTCCAGAACCTGCTTGGTCTGATCTTTTTCAGTCAGAGAGCTCCAATGTCCAACTGCTGCACTTGTGTAGCCATGTTGTCCAACAGATTGACCATTAGGCTGTAGAAAATATATATATTTATTATTATTGTTTATTTATTTATTTTTTCATATGACAAGATGGGAAACAGAGCAACCAGTGACAGGTAGACACTTCCTGTGGAAGTGGGAGTTTGATAAGAAGAAATAATATTTTTTCAAAATGCTTTAGCATTTGGCCAAATCTTTGCTTCTTGTACCTTCCTGTGTGTCTTGATATTTAAGACTACAGTTTACTTTCATGCACATTATTTCACATTCTATATTTAATTCTACAATATACATATTTTTTAAATTTTATTCTAATATTTTTATTGTTCACTTTTATTTCATTCTTACATAGCTATATTTATGTATATTTTCATCTGTGTTGTTTTCTTTAATAACTGCACTGTCCTGCTGGTTATATATGCTATATATAATTTTGTATGTGACGAATAAAAATCTTGAATCTTAAATCTTGAATCTTCATATCCTAAAAAACTATATGATTTATTTCTGTATTTCAAGTAAATCCTGCAGTGCACCACACACACACACACACAATACTACACACTGATGTACATACCATTGCGTATGCAAAGTTATATAATTTGTCGTTTTTCATTATCTTAGAATAATCAACTACTTATTTTATTACAAACAAAGTAAAACTAAACCGATTAAGACTCAAATATTATCAATCCTGTAGTCAATTCAGATGCACACTCCATACCAGTGGTGGCAGTAATGAACCTTTTCGTATGCAAGGCATGCTGGGAATCTCGAGTTCCGGCATGCGGCGTTCTATGTACTATTTCTGTTGAATTAGAAATATTACACAGAAAGGCAGCACTCTCGCGTTCTGAAGCGCGGCCGCCATTTTTAATCTGGCCCGCTGGTTTTCGACAAATATCTCCGCGAAAACAGCACCTAAAAACATAAACAATGTGGCGTTCTTTTCAGCTAGATTAGACGTTTACAAAGAGCTAAACAAACGACGGATACGACGGATTTCGCCGCGGGTTACCGTCGCGTCCAGGCCGAGCCACGGAGAAGGTGAGGGCTTTTGTTTTCATTTTTGTTATTAACATTAATAACTGAAAACATCTAGGTTATACAGATGATGATGACACGTAGCCAAAGAGAACCGGCCTGATGAGACATGCATATATAGAGAGACATAACATGCAATATGTATTATTTGTGCTTGCGTCATTGCCATTTAGCTCAAAATAAGATCTTTAATTTAATAGTTATAGTTAGTGTGTGGTGTGTGTGTGTGTGTGTGTGTGTGTGTGTGTGTGTGTGTATCTTTTTGCAAAGTATGTACATTAACCATGTTTTTGTATATTTTTCATTTATAATCTTTAACAGCAGGAATCATACCCTCTGGCCTCACTGCAGGAAGGCGTGAGCTCTCTTCCTGGGCATCTGAGAACGTCTGTGCATGTGTGGAAGGGAGATTCTGGATATATTTGGAGATGATGATCCAAGTTTCAGGTGTGTGTCTCACTGCTTTGTCATTTCCTGTTGCAGTACAATACTCAAAATTCCATCAAATGTCTTTTTATTCACTGTTTCTTTTCTTATGAAACACTGTATCAGTTTGACAGGCCTGTATGCTGGGGTCAGAGGTCAGACCTCTTAAAGGTCTCATTATGTATTTCTGCCCAGCATTTACAAATATAGGCATATGGTTAATGGTACACACATTTAAAGCTTAGCTCTAAATAAACAATTCAATTAAATAAACAAGCTTGCAGTCTTGCAGAAATTCAAACATCTCTCTCTCTGTCTCTCTCTTTCAAACACTCTCACACACTCACACACACACACACACACACAGAGTGAATCCATTGAACTGCTAATGAGTTGGGCCCTGCTAAACCTGCTGTTAGTTTAAAATTCATTTGAGTGGACAACATCCATCCTGTCTGCACCACTAAGTAAACTTTAATACTGGAGCTAATAGTTTGTAAAACATGTTTGTGACTGTTTTTTTGCAAAGTATGTACATTAACCATGTTTTTGTATATTTTTCATTTATAATCTTTAACAGCAGGAATCATACCCTCTGGCCTCACTGCAGGAAGGCGTGAGCTCTCTTCCTGGGCATCTGAGAACGTGTGTGCATGTGTGGAAGAGAGATTCTGGATATATTTGGAGATGATGATCCAAGTTTCAGGTGTGTGTCTCACTGCTTTGTCATTTTCTGTTGCAGTACAATACTCAAAATTCCATCAAATGTCTTTTTATTCACTGTTTCTTTTCTTATGAAACACTGTATCAGTTTGACAGGCCTGTATGCTGGGGTCAGAGGTCAGACCTCTTAAAGGTCTCATTATGTATTTCTGCCCAGCATTTACAAATATAGGCATATGGTTAATGGTACACACATTTAAAGCTTAGCTCTAAATAAACAATTCTATTACATAAACAAGCTCTCTCTCAAGCTCAAACATCTCTCTCTCTGTCTCTCTCTTTCAAACACTCTCACACACTCACATACACACACACACACACACACACACACACACACAGACACACACACAGAGAGAATCCATTGAAATGCTAATGAGTTGGGCCCTGCTAATCCTCTGGCCTCACTGCAGGAAGGTGTGAGCTCTCTTCCTGGGCATCTGAGAACATGTGTGCATGTGTCTCACTGCTTTGTCATTTTCTGTTGCAGTACAATACTCAAAATTCCATCAAATGTGTTTGTATTCACTGTTTCTTTTCTTATGTTGTTATTGGAAATGATTAGGATGGGCTTGGTGGTGAGGAACATAGCTCCACTTCTTCCTGAAGTGTGTTCCTCAGAGCTCCTCGAGATGCTGACAGCAAGTCACATTCTGAGCCAGAAACAGAGCCTGCATCTGGAAAGCGGTCTGGTGAGTCTTATTAGAAATAAAGTGTCAAATCTCTCTTCACAGAAGGCATATGCAGAGATTGGTTGATTTTTAGACAAGAAAAAAAGATACCTTAAATGTCTCAAACACACACAAACACACATTTGTTTTTGTGAAAAGTGGGTTCATCCCATAGGCGTAATGGTTTTTATACTGTACAAACTGTATATTCTATGGCCCTACACCAAACCCTAACCCTCAAAGGAAATTTTGTGCATTTTTACTTTCTCAAAAAAACTCATTCTGTATGATTTATAAGCATTTTTAAAAATGGGGACATGGGTTATGTCCTCATAAGTCACCCTCTCCTTGTTATACCTGTGTCATACCCATTATACAAGTTGATTTCTGATATGTCACAAAAACAAGAGCACACACACACACACACACACACACAGAGAGAAAAACAAATCAGTACATTTTTAAGAGAAATAAATAGGTTACAAGGGTAGGAATTGGTTGAGGTTTATTTACATTTGATTTTGCTTTATTTACAGTCATTACTAGGTTCTAAGTACATGTAGCATGTAGAACAAAGAGACCGTTAAGTAAAGCGTTTCCAAAATGTATTTAGAAATCTATTTTAACGAGTTCACACTTGTGATATGCTTTAATATTTGCACACGTATGCCTTAGTAAATAACATCTTTTCAATATTTTTCAGGATGCAGAGTGGCTGAGCACCAGTGACAGAGTGGGTGACAGAGCAGTGGCCCGCATAAAAAGGGATATGCAAACTGATGACTGCCAACTGACATTGATTTACATTTAATAACTCTTTGGTCTTTTTTCATAGTACTTGGAGCTGTATTTCTCAACAATCAGGCCTGAGATACGTGCCTATACAGATCCATTTGCATGTGTACCATGTATCTGTTAAATAAAGAAATAAAAAAAACCTTTCGGACATCGTTCTCATTTTGTATTTTGTTGAAAATTATACAAATTTTATCTGTAAGACTTATCTGAAGACTAATAAGGGAAACTGTGTTAACTGCATTTCCAGGGGAGAAACTTATCCTCTTATAAACCCCCACTCCCTTCTTTAAAATAAAAGCAATGAATCTTTTTATACTTTAAAATAATCCGTGTAAAACATCTGTCTTTACAATATGATCTTAGACTTTAGATCAGATCGTTTGGCAGAAAATTTGGAAAATGACATTTTAATGACTTATCTGAAGACTAAAATGTGCATGACCCCTTTAAGAAATAAAATAAAATAAAGAATAAAAGCAATGAGTAGTTAGGTGGTTTACAATTGATACTTTACAATAAACTATGTGAAATTGATTTTTGGTTAAACGGCATCACCAGGGGAGAATCTTAGGAGAATCTCCATGGGCTTTCAGGATTCTAGATCCACATCGCCATACGGTGGACAGGTATATGTTTGCAGGCTGCAAACACAAATACTAAACTGAACACAAATAACCAGTCAAATTAACCTTAAAAGAAAAGCAATGAAATATTGCTATACTTTAAAATAATCGGTGTAAAACATCTGTCATTACAATATGATCTTAGACTTTAGATCAGATCGTTTGGCAGAAAATTTGGTAAATGACATTTTAATGACTTATCTGAAGACTAAAATGTGCATGACCCCTTTAAGAAATAAAATAAAATAAAGAATAAAAGCAATGAGCAGTTAGGTGGTTTACAATTGATACTTTACAATAAACTATGTGAAATTGATTTTTGGTTAAACGGCATCACCAGGGGAGAATCTTAGGAGAATCTCCATGGGCTTCTCACCATGGGAATCTTACCCTCTTCTAACCGCATACTTTAAAACAAACTGTGTAAAACATGTTTTATAGTTTTATCTGGGTTTAATTTATAGTTTTATTCAGGTTCCAACCCAAAAAAAAAAGGTTGAAAATATACTGCAGCATATGTGCGGCATGTCCAGTGGTCAGACTTGTGCAGGCCATTTTTGGACACAGCTGTGCACACGTTCGCAGACTAACGCGTTGACAAGGAAGATGAGAGGGAACTCACCCTTTAATATGAAAACGTTACCCTAAAAGGGAGCCGCCCAACAGATATGCTGCACTAAGTTGAGGAAATATGCAAATTATGAAATATGTGTCCTCAATTTACATTTATTAGAGACTAACGGCGTACCGAACGACGTGAAAGTGGGCTCACCGTTCAAGGACTTGGAAAATGAGAGCAGTGGGCGCAGCAGCCTTTGTAATGCGTTCGTGCAGCACGGTCGCTGCACAAAAACTGAAAAATGGCAAATATTGATAAAAATGCATAAAATGAGAGACTGAGCGGTTGACAGTCGTGGGCCGATGAGAGATTTGTCGAAAAAAGCACCGAAAAGTGGCCCGAGGGGCCGTTTAACACATTTGCTGCACAAGTGCAGAAGGTTGCAGCGGGAGAGCCGGGCAACCAAAGCGCATGTGTCGCTTCCAACCCCCGGGTCAACCTCCATGGCTTTGTGCTCCGGGATGTACAGTGGAAAGACACGACCCTTGGGGAATATAGCACCAGGCAGCAGGTCAATCGTGCAGTCCCATGGTTAATGGGGAGGTAACTTGGTGGCTGCCTGCTTACTAAAGTTGTCCTGGAACAACAGGTAGTCAGATGGGATCTCGGGAGACTTTCGACGAGAGTTGATTTAACTTGGATTAGGGTTGTCAGTGTCCAAAAAATAGGTAGGTTTGTTACGTAAAGCTTGTGACAGGTTTCCCTCCAGTGAAGAATCTTACTGGTCTCCCACCTGACGACCTGACGGCCTTTTGCAGGAAAATCTCCATGGGTTATCATAGTTGGCCACCTGCTGCCAACTCGCAGAGAGAGTCCCTGATGATAGATAGTGAGGAGGGATGATTTATTCTAACTTCTAGAGGTCGCCAACATGTAAATTGAGCATGTATACGCTCTAAGACGTTCTTTTCTTCAGGCAGAACAACTTGAGAAACCACTACCCTTTCATTATGTTTGGAATGAAAACATCCACTAAATTAAACTGCTGTAAAAATGTATTAGATAAATACATTTTCACATTTTTTTTGCATAAATCTATTAATCAACCTGTCTTGATCAAAAATACTAAATGTTAAAAAAATTCAACATTTTTACTCTTTAATTTCCAAGTTCATAAACGATTTCACTGATTTGCAGGGGGGAAAAAAAGACTTATTTCCAATATAAAGTGATTGTGGACTGCATATTTTTTTACCTTTTATCATAGTCATGGGTACTGTATGTCCAAAATTAGTAACAATGCTGGCTTTGATGCATTGTTAGTTTTTGTGCAGCATCTGATTATTTTCTCTCCTTCATTTACTGTTCGTGGCAGTATTTTTTTTATTGCAAAGCCATGACACTATAAAATCATCCATTCTTGATGGTTGGTGGTTTTCACTGTTGGGAAGGTGTAACATTTGTAACTTTTACAGTTTATCACTAGGTGGCACCATTTTCCCTTTATATGGGCCTGTGCAAAAATATTAGTTTCTGGCTTGTATATGGAGTTATAAGGAGTATAACAGCATATTATAGTGTGTGTGTGTGTGTGTGTGTGTCAACCAGCACAGTCACACCAACAGATGGGCAGTCCTCCGTGGTGCGGCGCTCTCGACCTGGAGGACCCGAAAGATGCCCCCGTTACTTCGGACTTCACTGCAGAGGAGATCTCAAGCGTGCTTTGTAGTCTCCCGAACAACAAAGCATGTGGTGCAGATGGTGTGACTTATGAAGTGCTCAAGGCAACAAAACTATTTTCAATAATGACATTAACTCAGATTTTTAATGTCTGTTTAATTAACCGGAAAGTTCCCGATTCTTGGAAGGGAGCTATTATATATAGGATCCCCAAAAAGAATAACATTCCAGAAGATCCCTCCACCTGGAGAGATATATCACTGCTCCCCACTATATACAAGGTATTTATGAAGTGTGTTTTATGCCGAATTTTACCCTGGCTGGTGGAATCAGGAACATTGTCAACAAAACAAAAAGCATACATAGAGAGGCAGGGAATGAATGAGCATGTATTCTGTTTGAAGACTGCCATCGATGATTTTAAACATGAATCCTCCCGTTTCTATGCGGTATTTCTCGATTTTCGAGACGCGTTTGGCTCTTTACCACATAGCGTAATGCTTCATTCCCTTGAGGAAATAAAACTGCCGGAACAGTACATACATATAGTCAAGAATGTATATGACAATTCCTTTTTACAAGTGATTTGCGGACATCAACTAACGAAACCGATTAAACTTGAAGTTGGGATTAAGACGGGATGTCCCTGGAGCGCTGTGAACTTCATACTGGCCTTAAACCACTGGCTGAAATGGCTATGTCTCCTTGCCCCGCCTGGTATTACATCTCCAAACCCAGTTCAGGCTTTTGCCGATGACGTCCTCATAGTATCAAGAGAGGAGAACGTCATTACCAACATGCTGTCATACACCGACCGCTTTCTGCAATGGTCTGGACTCGAGGTTAAGAATAGTAAATGTGCGGTGTTCTACGAACGACGCAGCGGGGGTAATAGATGGTATAAGGCAAAGAGTGATCAGCCTCCATCATTCATAATGGCTGGAAGCACAATTAGAGTTTATTCAAGACACGAATCATACAATTATTTAGGACATATGTTTTATGTGGCAGGAGAATGGCACGAGCAAGTCAGTGATATCTGCAAAGAATACTCCAGCAGACTAGACTTGATAGATCAGTGTCCTCTACCGACCTGTATGAAACTCCAGGCCGTTCGAGATATAGCTCTTTCCAAGATTCATCATCTGTTTGCTAATGTCCACATTGCTAAAAAATATCTTACGGAGCTGAACAATAAGACCGTGCAGCTGGTAAGAAAATGGTTAAGTCTTAACACACACACAACAAGAAGTATTCTCTTTATGAATAAATCCGAAGGGGGACTGGGGATCCCTAACATTGAGTGGATTTATACAGCGACTAGAGTAAAGCATCTACTGCATATGTTGAATAACGATGACCCTACAGTTCGTGAAGTTGCCCGGGGCTCACTGTTGCTGGATCTGAGCAAACGTAAGGTCCCCTATGCTGCAGACGGAGAACCAGGTTTCCTCGGTTTCCGGAAGAAACCTAGCGGAAAGCTGGAGACCAGAGCTACGGGATTTGGAGTACGTTCGGATTGGCCCGATCTGAATGATTTGTGCAGCAATAACAACATACAGCTGAACTGGACACATACTGGCGGGGAGCAGGTGAATATCAGTCAGGGGCAGATTATGGATCCTAATGTGTATGCTGAGGCATCTATCCATCACACTGGAACCAGTGAGAGGTTGAATAGCCTGACGTGCAGGTATGAAATCCTCCAATACTTTCAAGCACAACAGCGCGATTACTGGGTTAACCTGCGTCTTCAAGGGAAACTTGCATGTCTGCAGAGCGCGGATCATACAGTCTCACACTCTGCGTTACAAAATTCAACCATCAACGAAGATATCTTAAAATTTGTTATTAAAGCTCGGCTTCAAACTCTCCCGACCAAATACAACCTCTCTTTGTGGTACCCAAAACACCACGAACCATTCTGCTTACTACACAGCGATAAGATAATGGAATCCACAGCGCATATACTGAACGGATGCCCCGCGTTTAAAGCACTTTACATCGCGCGTCATGATCGCATCGTAAACATAACGGCTCAAGAACTGCGCAAAGTATCTGGACAAAGTGCAATACATACAAACAAAACTGTTAAAATTAGCTGTTTTTTAAACTTGAATGATAATAATATAAGCTCTCTTAGAAGTGTTCTCAGGGAATACCCAAACACTCCAGACATCGTAGTCATCAATGAACTTTCTAAGAACATTCTGATCCTGGAAGTGGGCTGTTGTTTTGATCTTTACATGGATTTGTGCTTTTCTGAGAAAATGTTAAAGTATCAGTCATTAACAAATGCTTTGGCAGTGTGTGGTTACAGGATCAAACTGATTATTCTTATTTTTGGTAGCTTGGGACATGTGCACAGATTATGTGTCAGAGGCTTGCAGATTGCTGGACTGAGTAAAAAGACCTCTAAGCAAACAGCCAGATATTGTTCTGTGTCAGCAATCATAGGCAGTCTGCATGTTTGGAGAAGACGATGTCACCTTTATCCATACTCTTTGAATGTGGTTGCAACTTGCATTGTCTTTATTGTCAGGTGAAACATAATAGGCTCTTTGTGAATATTTGGATGCTGTTGTTCTAATTAGTATTTGTCATTCCAAATAAAATAATCAAATGTGTGTGTGTGTGTGTGTGTGTGTGTGTGTATGTGTGTGAGAGAGACCTTTGTGCACTTACCTAACAATAACAAAGTAAGTCTATTTATGCACCTGCTGTCTTTTAATGGTGGTGAGAAGTACAGAATAAACAAAA
Organism: Carassius carassius; assembly: GCF_963082965.1. Taxonomy (NCBI): domain Eukaryota; kingdom Metazoa; phylum Chordata; class Actinopteri; order Cypriniformes; family Cyprinidae; genus Carassius; species Carassius carassius. The sequence goes on along the minus strand of NW_026775177.1, from coordinate 16,091 downwards.
ACAAGTTCAGTGGATTTAAACACTTGCATGCAATCATGTTGGTCATTTGATGGTGAGAAGAGCAGCAAGCAACATGTAAAAGGGCTTGACAGCGAGCTGCAGTTGAAGTTGTTGTTGCAGTTTGGTTCCTAATAAAAAAAATTCTATATAATGGAAGTCAATGGGGCAAAAACAGCCATGAACATTTAATGGAAGGAGAAAAAAAATTCAAATCTGATCCTGTACAAAAACTAACAATGCATCAAAGCCAATGTTGTTGCTAATCTTTTACATTCCCAAGACTGTGATAAAATGTAAAAAATATCCAGTCCACAATCACTTTTTATATTGTGTTTTTTTCCCCCGAAATCAGTGACATCATTTATGAACTTGGCTTTTAGAGAGTACAAATCCTGGATTCTTTTTATACATTTAGTAGTTTTAATCAGGACTGAAGATGATTGATAAATTTATGCAATTTTTTTTAAATTAGCGGATACATTTTGGCTGTATTAATTAGGTAAACCGGAACTGGGAACACTTCCCATTACACCGATGTACTTGCTACATCCTTAGAAGAATGGCATCTACGCTTATATTAGTCTGTTTCTCTCTTATTCCGAGGTCACCGTAGCCACCAGATCCAGTCTGTATCCAGATCAGAGGGTCACTGCAGTCCCCTGTAAAGACCTTGTCTCAGAGGAGCACCAGGACAAGACCACAGGAAACAGATGAATCTTCGGCACAATCTGACTTTGCTGCAGCCTGGAATTGAACTGCTGGTTTCGTCTGGTCAGAAAAGAACTGGTCCCCCAACTGAGCCTGGTTTCTCCCAAGGTTTTTTCTCAATTCTGTCACCGCTGGAGTTTTGAAGCACCATTCTCAGTTTGTAGGTAGTCTTCTGACAGTGGAAGACAAAGTACACAAGGATAGTAATTCTTCAACAGATGGTTTATTGAGCAGATCGAGGGAAGCAGAATGAGGAACTGGAGAAACAGGTGAGTGCCAGGTGAGCAGCTGGGTTTGCAGGTTATGGCCGGTATTAACGGAGTTCTTTGTTCAACCAGTGATAGGAAGCTGACAGTGACACAGTAGACAAGGAATCTTGACTCCCTGACAATATCACTAGTATGTACAGTAATGTGTTTTATTAGTTACCATATATGGGTACTGCAAGGACATGGCTGTTTGTAATTACTTGTCCCTACCGTAAGCTCTATATATTTACCATGTATATACATTAGTCAGTACAGTAAAGTATCTAATTAGTTACTATGTGCGGGCACTAACTGTAAGTGAACATTCTTACACACACTTGGGTATGTACAAAATAATTACCATTGATGTACAACTGTTAAGTACTGCAGTGTTTCTTATTTGTTAGCATGTACATACACTTCATGTAAGTACCTTGAGTTACCACTCACTTGCCTTTAAGTACAGGATATTTACCATATACGTAACAGGAAAGTACATGAAGTGTAAAACAAAGTCCTACCAACACATCTTTTTTATATGAGAATAAATGACCCACCCCCAGCTGAAATACTCACCAAATTGGGTCTCAGAGGCTTGGTGCTTTTTTTTTTCAAATTTCTTTCTTGTGCATTGAATTGTAAGTCGACTTTCCAGGTACTTGATCCTCTTGCGTAAGACGGCAATTTGAAGTTTCAGATCTTTGTTTTCCTCTATGGTTGTCTTTAGCTTTTTTCCAACATCTTTATTGCAAACAATGTTTTCATCCACATTTTCTGTAAAATGCTCCCCCCCACTTGTGTCCACCGCTTTACGAAGCTCTTCAGGCTTGGTCACAAGTGGGGGATTTGCATTACCGGTTTTCAGTTTATTTAAGTTACTTAAAATGACTCTTCTTTTAGAATTCATCAATTCTTCTTGAAGGTCTGACGTCTGCAAATAGAAAAGTATACAAATTTAGATAAAAGCAATTCAATGTGGTTGACAGTAAAGTCTTGGCATTCACCACTCTGCACATGTTGTATGTATCTCAGTGTTTCCCCTAGGTTAACAGTGCTGGGGGGATATTTTTTAGGATATTTTTGCGTTTGCTTTTGGTAGGAGTGTGTGTGGGCATGTGTCTGTGCGCATTGGGGGGGAACTCAGAGAGCAGAGGAGAATTGTAAACACACTAACATGTGGAGAAAGAATTTACATGCTTTCATATAAATAACATAAGACCATTTAGTTTGTTAAATAAAACCTTAAGTAGAGACCTGTTCTGTGGGAAACGTGATCTTGAATGACTTCTTAATACAGAAAATTAAAGGGGTCATAAAATGCCTATTTTCCAAAAGCTGATATTATTCTTAAGGGTCTTAATGAAAAGTTTGTTTAAAATTTCACAATGGTAGTGTAAAAAAACAAATTTTTACCCTGTAAAAAAATAGCTCTTTTCAAAGTCTCCTTTAACGCTAATGAGCTCTCCTGACCCCGCTTCTCTCTTCTGATTTGCTCTTTGAGAGACCGTTTACTTTTGCCACATTCAATGAACAGTGTCACTAGTAACAATTACATTTTTTGATATCAAGAATTAACATTTCAACTAGTAACAACTAAATTCATCATCTCAATAATTCACATTTTTACTAGTAAAAATTTCATTGTTGATATCAAAAATTATATTTCTACAAGTAAGAAATACAAAGCTGATATGTGAATTTAGAATTGTAACTAGTAACAAATGCATTTTGATATCTGTAATAGTTTTTTGCGCCGTTTTAACATTTAAACATGATATCATTTAATTGTTGATATCAATAACTGAATTCTTGATATCAACAATTACATTTCCACTAGTAACAACACGTATTCTTGATAGCAACAATGACGTCATCACTCGCAGTAATAAGTTTATCATATCAAAAATAAAATTACTTAATTCTTGATATCAGTAACTTAATTCTTACATGTTAAAATTGCATTTTCATTAGTAAAAATTGTAATTTAAGATATCATTAATTCCTTTTTGGATATGTGCATATCAATGAACCCCTTTTTGGATATGTGCATAATTTAATGACGAGTCCAACCCTTTATGAATGTTTATGGAGGATAGACGACAAGGTAAAGAGTCCAACAGAGAATGGGCACATTCGATTGCCCTCTAGTGAAAATAAAATGCTCCTGTAGGCTATTTTTTATAATTATTTTTATTTTTATTTAGGCACAGCCTATTTAAGTCTGCCTACCAACGTCTGGTAGTGTTAAACAATAATATAAAAAGACATGAGTCTTCTGTTGTATTCTGTGGCGCAGATGGTAAAGCACAAAGCATTTGTTTTGTTTTTTGACGCGACGGATCCGGTTCGATTCCGCCTTCTGCCGAGCTTTTTTTTTTAAATAAAACTCAACGAAATTATCGAAAAGTGGAAAATAACGTGGATATTGTGTAAGGCTAGGGCTAGTTGTAGGGGCGGTGTCCATTTAATCATTTGTAAATAACAATTATAATTTACTCTCAATATGTTATTATTGTAGCCTATACTGTCTTATAATGTAGCCTAATAGAATAATGAGGTGCACATATTGGCAGTGTTGGGAAAGTTCACTTTCTACATGAACTAGTTCAAAGTTCAATTCACAAATTTTAAAATGAACTAGACCAGTTCATAGTTCAAACTACAAAATTTTGAACTAAAGTTCACAGTTCCAAAAATGAACTAGTTCATAGTTCTTTTTTTCCATACCTTGCGAGCTATTATTTTTCAAAATTATTGCCACAGCCCATATAGAATCACAGACCGCAATTATTTTATCAGTTTTAACAATGAAGCTATGCGTCAGATTTCATCTTCATATCCAATTTTGAATCCTTATCCAACCAGGGTTTACATTAGCATTGAGGGGACAGCATTTCCCCATTGTTGCTTTAATGCTTTGTCTCCCATTCTCACCGACCTTGTCATAAACATCATAAAATTCTTTTAAATGATCATATACGCCTTCTTGCTACATGCTGCTGTCGTTTGCTGTTTTTTTTTTTTGATGACGCGTCACGCATGCGGCGGACGGCGGTGCGACACTGGTGGCTGGTGTTGCCAGATTGGGTGTTTTTCCGCTACATATTAAGACTCGTTTACGGTGTGTTTTAGCCGGGTTTTCGCCTGGAAGGCTCTATAGTAATCTGGCACCCTATTGAACGAAGTTAACCTGAGAGAGCGTGCCGTTCACAGACACCAGAATGAACGAGTTCACAGGAACGTTCATCAGGCATTAATACAGCACGTTCAGTTCACGTTCACTATCGTTCAATGAACGCGTTCAGGCACAACACTGCATATTGGTGACTACTTGCAATAAGTAGCACAAACAGCATCAAACTACTATTACTGTAAGAAAATACTCATATTATTAAATAGGGTAAATACAATCTATTGCTAATAAAATATGCTATTTTCACTTAGTGTACATATAATTCATTGTATTCAAATAGGCCTGCCAAAATCAAATTCTAAACTATCAGCCAATTTCAAGTGGAAGATGAAGGCTGTTATATTACGTTTATCCACTAGAGGGAGCAAGATTATAAGGATTTATTTATTGAAAATAAATGCAATAAATGTGTATAACCGTAGTGTAGCAACAGTAGTTTAATATTATTAGTGTGCATAGAAATATGTTAAATGCTTGTAGATCATTAACCCCAATAAAACAAACTTGATTAAATATACAGTATCTACAGAAGAAATGACACTTTGCTACAAGTGTACAGCTTGTATAACAGTGTACATTTATTTACCAGTCCTCTTGTCCACCGATGCTTCAAGAACCGGACAACACGTTATATAAAAATAATTCCTATTAGGACACGACTCATTCATGTAGCCAACGATATTCCAAATAATAATAATAATAATAAAGTCCAGTAAAATGTTTTTATGATGCATTATTACCTGTTATATTTTTCCTTTTGGTTGTATTTTTTTTATTTGATAAAGGCTATTAGAAGAAAGTGTAATAAAACCAAAAATAAAACCCTGAACAAACGACATGAAGTTATTTTTAAAACTAAATGAATGCCTTGTTCATTTTTCCTTTTAATTATCCAAAGGACTTGGTGGCCAATAAAAAGAAACAGCATCGATTTACAAAAATTAATCCAGCCGTAATATAATTTTCAAGTTTCAAAACAACAAAACAAATAAATAAAGGAGGAGCCGTTTCTGCACGTGGACGTTCTTCTGCCATCTTTGGCCAATGCTGACGCTAGAACGAGGGGTGTCGGAAAATCTCATTAATATTCATGATCTCCTGTATTTTTGATATCAGTAATCACGTGGTTACTAGTACAGACGTCGATTCTTGATATCAACAATTTAATTGTCACTAGTAACAATGTTAATTCTTGAAATCAACAATTCGATTTTCACTAGTTAAAATGTTGATTCTTGATATCAGGAATTAGATTTCTACTAGTAACAACTGCTATTTTTGATATCAACAATTCAATTTCCACTAGTAACAATGTTAATTCTTGATATCAACAATTCAATTTTCACTAGTAACAATGTTAATTCTTGATATCAACAATTCAATTTTCACTAGTAACAATGTTAATTCTTGATATCAGGAATGGTATTTTCACTAGTAACAATGTTAATTCTTGATATCAACAATTCAATTTTCACTAGTAACAATGTTAATTCTTGATATCAACAATTCAATTCTCACTAGTAACAATGTTAATTCTTGATATCAGGAATTGTATTTTCACTAGTTAAATGTCACCATAGGCTTCCATTCAAATTTAATTGTTGATATCAAGAATTGCTTTCTTACTAGTTGAAATTCCGATTTCACATATCAGAAACACAATTCTTACTAGTAAAGACCTTTATTTTTGATATCAGTAATCACACAATTATTCTTGATATCAAGAATTGAATTAATAAAAACTGACTAACGTTTCGACGCTCATGCGTCTTCTTCAGAGTCAATGAATGGCAACATACAGATTTTTTAGCATTGAAGTTCAAATCATTGGCCACAAGTCTAGATGGGTGTGGTACATCAATTAATTAATCACAATTAGGCACTCAGGTGTACACCAGTGTGAATTACAAAAAGCATGAGAGACCCAGTTCCTCATTCATACCATTAGGTTCCACTGTGTTAAGAGTGAAAATCCAGAACGCCTCTCTTTGTACTTGACTATATCGCCGCCTCGTTGGGAGGGTAGAATTCTTTCAATCCCCCAAAATTTTAAAGACACATTAGAGCCGTGATTAGCTTGTACATAATGTCTCGCAATTGCATAGTCCATATTACGGTTCCGAATTGCTGCTTTATGTTCTGCAATGCGTAATTTAAGGGGGCGTTTCGTCTGACCTACATACACTAAACCACATGGACATTTCAACATATAAATCACATGGGTGGTATTACAATTAATAAAGGAGTTAATCTTGTATTTTTTAACTGACTGAGGATGGAAAAATTGCTTAGTATCATTTGAATTAGAGCAATGGGTACAGTGTCCACATCTATAAAAACCCACAGGAGGAGCCGGCAATCACGTAGATTTAAGTGAAGGGCTCATGGTCGTGTGAACCAACCTATCTCTCAGTGAGCGCGGACGCTTAAAAGTAATGCACGGCGATTCTGCACATATATCTTTAAGAGCTGGATCGCTCTGCAAGATGTGCCAATGTTTCTTAATCACATGCTTTATTTCTCCGCCAATATGAGAGAACTCAGTGGAGAAGCAAAGTCTTTGTCTAGAGACGTGTTTGGTTGACTTTGCTTCTCCACTGAGTTCTCTCATATTACCACCCATGTGATTTATATAAATGTCCATGTGGTTTAGTGTATGTAGGTCAGACGAAACGCCCCCTTAAATTACGCAATAAGTTTATCATATCAAAAATGAAATTACAACTAGTAATACACTTAATTCTTGATATCAGTAACTTAATTCTTACATGTTAAAATTGCATTTTCACTAGTAAAAATTGTAATTTAAGATATCATTAATTCCTTTTTGGATATGTGCATATCAATGAACTCCTTTTTGGATATGTGCATATTTTAATGACGAGTCCAACCCTTTATGAATGTTTATGGAGGATAGACGACCAAATAAAGAGCCCAAAAGAGAATGGGCACATTCGATTGCCCTCTCATGAAAATAAAACGCTCCTGTAGGCTATTTTTAATAATTATTTTTATTTTATTTTGACAGAGGCTATTTAACTCCGCCTACCAACGTGTGGTAGTGTTTCTCAACTGCAAAAAGACATTAGAAGGCTATCGGTTATTGTGGCGCAGATGGTAGAGCACAAGGCAGCTGATTTTGGAGGCGACAGATCCGGGTTCGATTCCGCCTTCTGGCGAGCTTTTTCTTCACCCTTTTCACATCCCCTATCACATCGAAAGGCATATATTTTCAATAAAACTCTACGAAATTATCGAAAAGTGGAAAATAACGTGGATATTGTGTAATGCTAGGGGTATTTGTAGGGGCGGTGTCCATTTAATCATTTGTAAATAAAAAATATAATTTACACTCAATATGTTATTATTGTTATTATTATTTATAATGTGGCCTACAACAATAATGAGGTGCACATATTGGTCACTACTTGCACTAAGTAGCACGAGCAGCATCAAACTATTACTGTAAGAAAATACTCATATTTATTAAAAAGTGTAAATAGAATCCATTGTTAATAAAATATGCTATTTTCACTTAGTGTAAATATAATTCATTGTATTCAAATAGGCCTGCCAAAATCAAATTCTAAACTATCAGCCAATTTCAAGTGGAAGATTAAGGCTGTGGTATTAAGTTTTCAGACTATAAGGATCCTTCTAAGCCTTTTTCAGTTTTATTTACATTTACATTTAATTATTTAGCAGACGCTTTTATACAATAACAATAGAAGCAGTCAGATCAACAAAAGAACAAAATCAGTATACAAGTGCCATGACAAGTCTCAGTTAGTCTAGTACAGAACGCATAGCCAGGTTTTTTTTTTTTTTATTAAATATGAAAAGAAAGAAAAGTGCTAGTATTAGTTGGTTAAGTGCTGGCGAAAAAGATGAGTCTTAAGATGTTTCATGAAAATGAGTAAAGATTCAGCTGTACGAATTGAGATTGGGAGGTCATTCCACCAGCTGGGCACAGTCCAGGAAAAGGTCCGTGAGAGTGATTTTGAACTTCTTTGGAATGGCACCACAAGGCGTCGTTCACTTGCAGAGCGCAAACTTCTGGAGGGCACATAAGATTCAACCAGTGAGTTTTGGTATGTTGGTGTCGTGCCAGTGGTCTTCTTGTAGGCGAGCATCAGTATCTTGAATTTGATGCGAGCAGCTACTGGTAGCCAGTGTAACCTGATGGGGACAGTAGTAACGTGAGCTTTTTTTGACTCATTGAAGACAACCCTTGCTGCTGCATTCTGGATCAGCAGAGGCTTGATAGTACATGCAGGAAGAGCCAGGAGGACATTACAATAGTCCAGTCTGGAGAGTACGAGAGCTTGGACAAGAAGTTGTGTGGCTTGCTCTGACAGGAAGGGTCTAATCTTCCTAATGTTATATAAAGCAGATCTGCTGGGCCGGCTCGTTGTAGCAATGTGGTCTGTGAAGCTTAACTGATGATCCATCATAACTCCTAGGTTTCTGGCTGAATTGAAAATAAATGCCATAAATGTGTATGTAGTGTAGCGACAGTAGTTTAATATTATTGGTGTGCATAGAAATATGTTAAATGCTTGTAGATAATTTACCCCAATAAAACAAACTTGATTAAATATACAGTATCTCACAGAAGTGAGTACACCCCTCACATTTTTGTAAACGTTTTATTATACCTTTTCATGTGGCAACACTGAAGAAATGACACTTTGCTACAATTTAAAGTAGTGAGTGTACAGCTTGTATAACAGTGTAAATTTACTGTCCCCTCAAAATAACTCAACACATACCCATTAATGTCTAAAGCGCTGGCCACAAAAGTGAGTACACCCCAAGTGAAAATTTTAAAATTGGGCCCATTAGCCATTTTCTCTCCCCGGTGTCATGTGACTCATTAGTGTTACAAGGTCTCAGGTGTGAATGGGGAGCAGGTGTGTTAATCTGGTGTTATAGCTCTCACTCTCTCATACTGGTCACTGGAAGTTCAACACGGCACCTCATGGCAAAGAACTCTCTGAGGATCTGAAAAAAAGATTTGTTGGTCTACATAAAGATGACGTAGGCTATAAGAACATGCAGCATGGTGGTTTAACAGGATAGGTTTCACTCAGAACAGGCCTCGCCATGGTCAACCAAAGAAGTTGAGTTCACGTGCTCAGCATCAAATCCAGATGTTGTGTTTGGGAAATAGACGTATGAGTGTTGCCAGCATTGCTGCAGAGGTTGAAGGGGTGGGGGGTCAGCCTGTCAGTGCTCAGAATGCATCAGATTGGTCAGCAGGGCTGTCGTCCCAGAAGGAAGCCTCTTCTGAAGATGATGCACAAGAAAGCCTGCAAACAGTTTGCTGAAGACAAGCAGACTAAGGACATAGATTACTGGAACCATGTCCTGTGGTCTGATGAGACCAAGATAAACGTATTCCCTTCAGATGGTGTCAAGCGTGTGGTGGCAACCAGGTGAGGAGTACAAAGACAATGTGTCTTGCCTTCAATCAAGCAGGGTGGTGGAAGTGTCATGGTCTGGGGCTGCATGACTGCTGCCGGCACTGAGGAGATACAGTTCACTGAGGGAACCATGAATGCCAACAGGTACTGTGAAATACTGAAGCAGAGCATGATCCCCTCCCTTCGGAGACTGGGCCGCAGGGAAGTATTCCAACATGATAACGAGCCCAAACACACCTTCAAGACGACCACTGCATTGCTAAAGAAGCTGAGGTGAAAGGTGATGGATTGGTCATGCATGGGCATCCTCAAACGGAAGGTGGAAGAGCACAAGGTCTCTAAGATCTGAAAGAGGACTCCAGTGGCAACATGTGAAATCCAAGCCCAAGAGGGTTAACATTGAAATGGCTGAGACAGACATGAGAAAGAGGTTCAATAGACTTTATCAACAACATGTTATATAAAAAATAATGCATATTAGGACTTGACTCATTCAGGTAGCCAGCGATATTACAAAAAAAAAAAAAGTCCAGTAAAATGTTTGTATGATGCATTATTCCCTTTTATGTTTTTCGTTTTGGTTGTTTTTTATTTTTAATTTGATGTATTAGAAGAAAGTGTAAAAAAAAACTAAAAATAAACACCTGAAAAAACGAAATGAAGTTACTTTTAAAACTAAATGAATGCCTTGTTCATTTTTCCTTTGAATTATCCGAAGGACTTGGTGGCCAATAAAAAGTAACAGCATCAATTGACTTTTTTACAATTAACAAAAATAAATAAATAATAATAATCCAGCCATAATATAATTTTCAAGTTTCAACGACAAAAGAAATAAATAAAGGAGGAGCCGTTTCTGCACGTGGACGTTCTTCTGCCATCTTTGGCCAATGCTGAGGCTAGAACGAGGGGTGTCGGAAAATCTCATTAATATTCATGATCTCTTTTATTTTTGATATCAGTAATCACGTGGTTACTAGTACAGACGTCGATGATAAATTGTTGATATCAACAATTTAATTGTCACTAGTAACAATGTTAATTCTTGATATCAACAATTCAATTTTCACTAGTAACAACTGCTATTTTTGATATCAACAATTCAATTTCCACTAGTAACAACTGCTATTTTTGATATCAACAATTCAATTTTCACTAGTAACAACTGCTATTTTTGATATCAACAATTCAATTTTCACTAGTAACAACTGCTATTTTTGATATCAACAATTCAATTTTCACTAGTAACAACTGCTATTTTTGATATCAACAATTCAATTTTCACTAGTAACAACTGCTATTTTTGATATCAACAATTCAATTTCCACTAGTAACAATGTTAATTCTTGATATCAACAATTCAATTTTCACTAGTAACAATGTTAATTCTTGATATCAACAATTCAATTTTCACTAGTAACAATGTTAATTCTTGATATCAGGAATTGTATTTTCACTAGTTAAATGTCACCATAGGCTTCCATTCAAATTTAATTGTTGATATCAAGAATTGCTTTCTTACTAGTTGAAATTCCGATTTCACATATCAGAAACACAATTCTTACTAGTAAAGACCTTTATTTTTGATATCAGTAATCACAAGGCTACTAGTACCGACGTCAATTCTTGATATCAACAATTTAATTCTTGATATCAACAATTACATTTTCACTAGTAACGACACGTATTCTTGATATCAAAAATGAGGTCATCAGAAATGCAGAAATGCGTTTATCATATCAAAAATGAAATTACAACTAGTAATACACATAATTCTTGATATCTTTAACTTAATTGTTACATGTTAAAATTACATTTTCACTAGTAAAAATTGTTATTTTAGTAATCATGAATTCCTTTTTGGATATGTGCATAGCAATGAACTCCTTTTTGGATATGTGCATAATTTAATGACGAGTGCAACCCTTTATGAATGTTTATGGCGGATAAACGACAAGATACAGCGCAAAAAAGAGAACGGGCACATTCGATTGCCCTCTCATGAAAATAAAACGCTCCTGTAGGCTATTTTTAATAATTATTTTGTTTTTATTTTGAAAGGGACTACTTAACTCCGCCTACAAACCTATGGTAGTGTTTATAAAGGATGCAAAAAGACGTGGTGGTACTATCGATTTCTGTGGCGCAGGTGGTTTTGTCGCGACGGACCCGAGTTCGATTCCGCCTTTTGCCGAGCTCTTTCTTTATCCTTTTCACGTCCCGTATCACATCGGAAAGTTATGTATTTTCAATAAATCTCAACGAAATGATCGAAAAGTGAAAAATAACGTGGATATTGTGTAAGGTTAGGTCTAGTTGTAGGAGCTCCGGAAAGTTAAGGTTTGGATGGCATTTAATTTCAAATTAAATAGCATCAGTGTGCATTGCATACATTAGAAGTACATCGATTAAAATTAGCAACCAGACTTATGACGTTATATTACTTAACACTTATTTAAGACACTTTTTCGAGTATATATCGAAAGCATTTTAGAATATGTGGAATATGTGGAATATGTGTACTAGGAATTTGTTACGACATTCTAGTTCACCCAATAGCGGGCGGTGTTGTGCTAAATAGAGTGTGGTGCTGAAGTGAATGTTTCTAATCTTTTTCCGCTTTTATTTATACAGTTGTTTTTGTATTTATTATTGTTTTCAGCTGTTTGTCATGTATGAATTATTCAGAACGATTTATTTTTAATAAAACATTTTTTTTCTCTCACCGTCATTGTGAATTGTACCGTGTTTAATCGGGTCTGTGCATTACTGTCGCTTAGTGATGGAAAGTTCGATTCTTTTCCACGAAACCGGTTCTTTCGGACGGTTCGATTCAATAAACCGGTTGAAAAAAACGGTTCACTGGTTCTTTTACGCTCGACGTGATGACGTCAATGGCGATGACGTAATGGCGGCACGTCTATCAAACATTCAAATATATAAAGTCAGAAATCATAACTTTAGTGAGTTAAAAACCTCATAATCATGAAAAGTTTACAAGTAAGTTATGCAACAACGCACCCAAATACAGTAACAGCAATAATGTGCATATGAGGATATAAGTCTTGAAGATATAAAGTAAATAAATTAGGTGTCATCAGCGCAGAAACCACTATACATAAACCATTGCGATGTATTTGTTATTAAATGAACTTACGTTTCGCCAGATTGCACCTTCATTCAAGCCCTCGGTTTACCCACGCTCATAACATTAGCACAGAATCAGTTCAGAATCAAATACCAAAAGAATCAGTTCGGTTCTTACGTGCTGTGAGTCAGTTGGCTTCACGCTGAATCACGCATGCGCAGTATCATCAGCTCCTCTGTTCTCAAAACGGACACGTCCGAAAGAAACGGTTTTGGTTCAGTGTACTGATGATCTGAAAACCGATGCAACCGGTTCTTGACTCGAGAACTTGAATCACTCTAACCGGCACGTGCTGCAGTTCAGTATAATCAGCGGCTCTACTCGTGTTCATGTTCTGTTTACTACAAACTCAATTTGTGAATGTGTCATCATTAACTATAAATACAGTACACATATTTCATAAATCATCCCTTATTCCTATTAAACAGAGTCTTTAGAGTTCTTAATTATTGTCCAACTTCCCTGAAACCCCCTCTGGCCTATTCATAACCTACAATATACAGATTAGAAACATTCATCTTAAAAAAATAAATAAATAATAATAATAATAAAAATGTATATAGATCTTTTATCACACTTTCCGAAATACTTTACACGCATGCGCAGTAGCATCAGTTCATCGGTTCTCAAATCGGACGCGTCCGACAGAAACGATTCTCAGTTCAGTGTACTGGTGATCCGAACACCGATGCAACCGGCTCTTGACTCGAGAACGAGAACTGCTCCAGCAGTGGGCGTGTTCGTTCGTCATCTGGCTCGGCTCTGTGTTCATCTTCAGTTCGGTCTACACAGCAGTTCAGTCAGTGTACTGTTTGAGTAAATGAATGACTCCGGGATAATGGTTTATTCTGACTCAGAGTGAGTGTCAGTCACCTTAAAAAAGTTAACATCTTAAGTAATTTGTGGATTAATGCTTATTGGAGACGTGAACCGTTTCAAACGATTCAGTTCGATTTGGTGAACTGGTTCAACCGGTTCACTCAGAAGAGCCGGTTAAATTGAACGATTCGTTCACGAATCGGCCATCACTACTGTCGCTTCAAGCTGTCATTGGAACACCTGTACAGATTGTTGATAATTATAAATAAGTAGTTCTCTTTATGAAAGGCGATACAGTACATATTGAACTGACAGTTGGACTGGCTGGCTCTGAGTACGCTCCTTACGTTCTGTCTAAATTTTGTTATACCTTTCATATGACAATACTGAAGAAACGGCTCTTTGCTACAATGTAAAGTAGGCCTAGTGAGTATGCAGCTTGTATAACAGTGTAACATTTACATTTATTTACCATTCCTCTTGTCCACCGATGCTTCAAGAACCGGACAACATGTTATATAAAAATAATTCCTATAAGGACACGACTCATTCATGTAGCCAACGATATTCCAAAAAAAAAAAATATTATTATCTGCATTATTATCTGTTATATATTTTTTTCCTTTAGTTGTATTTTTTATTTGATGTATTATAAGAAAGTGTATAATAAAACCAAAAATAAACACCTGAAAAAGCGACATGAAGTTATTTTTTAAACTAAATAAATGCATTGTTCACTTTCCTTTAATTATGTGAATGACTTGTTGGCCAATAAAAAGAAACAGCATAAATTTATTTTTATTTATTTATTTTTTTACAATTAACAAAATGTTTTTAAATGAATCCAGCCATAATATAATTTTCAAGTTTCACTGACAAAACAAATAAATAAAGGAGGAGCCGTTTCTGCACATGGATGTTCTTCTGCCATCTTTGGCCAATGCTGAAAAAGGAGGAGTGTCGAAAGTCTCATTAATATTCATGATCTCATTACCATAGCTATTCTTACATGTAAAAATGGCATTTCTACATAACATTTTAACTAGTAAAAATACGTTTACAGATATTTAAGATATCAGTAATTCTATTTTCACTAGTTGTAAGGACAATTTCAGATATCAACTGCCTTTGTTGATATCAACAATTTAGTTGTTACTAGTTGAAATGTTAATTCTTGATATCAGTAAATGTATTTCAACATGTTACAATTGTTATTTTTGATATCTGAAAAATAATTTCTGATATCAATATAATTTCTGATATCTAAAATGGCTTTCTTACTAGTAACAATCACATTCATGATATCAGAAATGAACATTGTCACTAGTGACAATTAAATTGTTGATATCAAGAATTAAATTGTTGATATCAAGACTGCGAATTAATAAAAGTTAATTTGGCTTGCCTATAGGCATTCCCAGGTTAAAAATAATTGATATCAAGAATTAACATTGTTATTAGTGGAAATGTAATTGTTGATATCAAGAATTAACATTGTTACTAGTGAAAATTGAATTGTTGATATCAAGAATACATATCCTGTGAATGAATAAAAGTCAATTCGGCTTGCCATAGTAACTGTGTGATTACTGATATCAAAAATAAAGGTCTTTACTAGTAAGAATTGTATTTCTGTAAGTCGGAATTTCAACTAGTAAGAAAGCAATTCTTGATATCAACAATTCAATTTGAATGGAAGCCTATGGTGACATTTAACTAGTGAAAATACAATTCCTGATATCAAGAATTAACATTGTTACTAGTGAGAATTGAATTGTTGATATCAAGAATTAACATTGTTACTAGTGAAAATGTAATTGTTGATATCAAGAATTAGCATTGTTACTAGTGGAAATTGAATTGTTGATATCAAAAATAGCAGTTGTTACTAGTAGAAATCTAATTCCTGATATCAAGAATCAACACTTTAACCAGTGAAAATTGAATTGTTGATATCAAGAATACATATCCTGCGAATGAATAAAAGATAATTTGGCTTGCCTATTGGCATTCCCAGGTTAAATATAATTGATATCAAGAATTAACATTGTTACTAGTTGAAATATAATTCCTGATATCAAGAATTAACATTGTTACTAGTGGAAATATAATTCCTGATATCAAGAATTAACATTGTTACTAGTTGAAATATAATTCCTGATATCAAGAATTAACATTGTTACTAGTGGAAATGTAATTGTTGATATCAAGAATTAACATTGTTACTAGAGGAAATTGAATTGTTGATATCAAAAATTATAATTTTTACTAGTGGAAATTGAATTTTTGATATCAAGAATGAACATTTTTACTAGTGAAAATTGAATTGTTGATATCAAGAATACATATCCTGCGAATGAATAAAAGTCAATTCGGCTTGCCATAATTAGCAAGTTATTATTTGCAATGATTAATTTAAATACATTTAACTCACTGCTTCTGTGTGGTGAGGCTGGATCATGAATGATTCGCGCGAACATAAATGCATTTTCAGATCCAAACCTAAGTTAATCCTCTGCTATTTTAGTCGCTTAGATGTCGGGACACTG
>NW_026775176.1:10000-88000 GCF_963082965.1 Carassius carassius | reverse complement strand
CTGTGTACTGCTGCAAATGCGCTTTACAAAAATACAAAATTAAGGATAATTTTTTGCTTCAGTATTTTGTGAAAAGAGACTTTTTCCGTAGCGTCTTAGCTAAGACGCAGTACGAGAGAGCTCTCGTAATAGAACCGAAATAACCGACATGGGAAAATTAAGTCGGTTAGAGGTTATGAATTTCGGTTTCGATTACTTTTCGATTAATCATCCAGCCCTATCTAAAACAATCGCCATTTGAAGAGATTCATTCTGTGTGTTTGAGGACAGAGAGTCTTTGGGCTCGTTCGATGTCTGCAGGGCTGCAACGGTGAAGATAAAACCCACAACAAAACATGTTTATCTGAGCGACTACTGATGAGAAGAGCTAATTAATCCTGATCGCTAGAAAACAAGTAAAAAACAGTTGCTGCCTCAGGACAGAAAGAGAGAGACAGAGAGAGAGAGATAAATGGAGAGAGACTGTTTGTGTGTGTGTGTGTGTGTGTGTGTGTGTGTGTGTGCGTGTGAGATAGTGTGTCTGTGTGTGTGCATGCGTTTGTGAGAGTGTATGTATGTGTGTGTGTTTGTGAGTGTGAGTGTGTGTTTGTGAGCGTGTGTGCGAGTGTGTGTCACCTTTATTTTTTATTTATATAGCGCTTTAAACAAAATACAACCCGAATTCCGGAAAAGTTGGGACGTTTTTTAAATTTTAATAAAATGAAAACTAAAAGACTTTCAAATCACATGAGCCAATATTTTATTCACAATAGAACATAGATAACATAGCAAATGTTTAAACTGGGAAAGTTTACAATTTTATGCACAAAATGAGGTCATTTCAATTTTGATTTCTGCTACAGGTCTCAAAATAGTTGGGACGGGGCATGTTTACCATGGTGTAGCATCTCCTTTTCTTTTCAAAACAGTTTGAAGACGTCTGGGCATTGAGGCTATGAGTTGCTGGAGTTTTGCTGTTGGAATTTGGTCCCATTCTTGCCTTATATAGATTTCCAGCTGCTGAAGAGTTCGTGGTCGTCTTTGACGTATTTTTCGTTTAATGATGCGCCAAATGTTCTCTATAGGTGAAAGATCTGGACTGCAGGCAGGCCAGGTTAGCACCCGGACTCTTCTACGACGAAGCCATGCTGTTGTTATAGCTGCAGTATGTGGTTTTGCATTGTCCTGCTGAAATAAACAAGGCCTTCCCTGAAATAGACGTTGTTTGGAGGGAAGCATATGTTGCTCTAAAACCTTTATATACCTTTCAGCATTCACAGAGCCTTCCAAAACATGCAAGCTGCCCATACCGTATGCACTTATGCACCCCCATACCATCAGAGATGCTGGCTTTTGAACTGAACGCTGATAACATGCTGGAAGGTCTCCCTCCTCTTTAGCCCGGAGGACACGGCGTCCGTGATTTCCAACAAGAATGTCAAATTTGGACTCGTCTGACCATAAAACACTATTCCACTTTGAAATAGTCCATTTTAAATGAGCCTTGGCCCACAGGACACGACGGCGCTTCTGGACCATGTTCACATATGGCTTCTTTTTTGCATGATAGAGCTTTAGTTGGCATCTGCTGATGGCACGGCGGATTGTGTTTACCGACAGTGGTTTCTGAAAGTATTCCTGGGCCCATTTAGTAATGTCATTGACACAATCATGCCGATGAGTGATGCAGTGTCGTCTGAGAGCCCGAAGACCACGGGCATCCAATAAAGGTCTCCGGCCTTGTCCCTTACGCACAGAGATTTCTCCAGTTTCTCTGAATCTTTTGATGATGTTATGCACTGTAGATGATGAGATTTGCAAAGCCTTTGCAATTTGACATTGAGGAACATTGTTTTTAAAGTTTTCCACAATTTTTTTACGCAGTCTTTCACAGATTGGAGAGCCTCTGCCCATCTTTACTTCTGAGAGACTCTGCTTCTCTAAGACAAAGCAAAACTGCTTGCTTTTTTAGCCATTTGTTGCCCCCGTGCCAACTTTTTTGAGACCTGTAGCAGGCATTAAATTTTAAATGAGCTAATTAATTGGATAAAAGTTTAAAATTTCTCAGTTTAAACATTTGCTACGTTATCTATGTTCTATTGTGAATAAAATATTGGCTCATGTGATTTGAAATTCCTTTAGTTTTCATTTTATTAAAATTTAAAAAACGTCCCAACTTTTCCGGAATTCGGGTTGTACATTGCGTCAAAGCAACTGAACAACATTCATTAGGAAAACAGTGTCAATAATGAAAAAATGATAGTTAAAGGCAGTTCATCATTGAATTCAGTTATGTCATCTCTGTTCAATTAAATAGTGTCTGTGCATTTATTTGCAATCAAGTCAACGATATCGCTGTAGATGAAGTGTCCCCAACTAAGCAAGCCAGAGGCGACAGCGGCAAGGAACCGAAACTCCATCGGTGACAAAATGGAGAAAAAAATCTTGGGAGAAACCAGGCTCAGTTGGGGGGCCAGTTCTCCTCTGACCAGACGAAACCAGTAGTGAAATTCCAGGCTGCAGCAAAGTCAGATTGTGCAGAAGAATCATCTGTTTCCTGAGGTCTTGTCCTGGTGCTCCTTTGAGACAAGGTCTTTACAGGGGATCTGTATCTGGGGCTCTAGTTGTCCTGGTCTCCGCTGTCTTTCAGGGATGTAGAGGTCCTTTCTAGGTGCTGATCCAGCATCTGGTCTGGATACGTACTGGATCCGGGTGACTGCAGTGACCCTCTGATCTGGACACAGACTGGATCTGGTGGCCACGGTGACCCCGGAACAAGAGAGAAACAGACAAATATTAGCGTAGATGCCATTCTTCTAATGATGTAGCAAGTACATAGGGTGTTATGGGAAGTGTTTCCGGTTCCGGTTTACCTAAATAATGCTGCCTAAAAATCCTTTGTGTGTGTGTGTTTGTGTCTCTGTGTGTGCGCATGCGTTTGTGAGTGTGTATGTATGTGTGTGTGTAAGTGAGTGTGTGTGTGAGTTTGTGTGTTAGTTTGTGAGTGTGTATGTATGTGTGTGTGTGTGTGTGTGTGTGAGTGTGTGTGTGTGTGTGTGTGTGTGTGTGTGTGTACGTGAGTTTATGTTTGTGTGTGTGTGTGTGTGTGTGTGTGTATATGTGTCTGTATGTGTGTGTATGTTCAGCCAGTGCACATGTTTAGTATCTTCAGGTCAGTGAAGATCATGAGGAACACTGGACGTCTGAAGAAGGTCTGGCTGGTCTTAGTTGATGTAAGCTGGTCTCTCAGACTGACCTCTATAGTTTCCTGAAGAATCGGTCTGTATTTCTCCTCAAACTGTTTCAACTGCTATTGTTTTCAGAGAGGAAATCTCATTCAGCTGAAAAACCCAAAAACCCATTAACATGGAAATGCAGCAAATTAAAACTGTAATCTTTACAGCGCAGGTTTATTTATTTATAATGTTAGGTAGGTTATTCCAGAGTTTAGGCGGCAAATAGGAAAAGGATCTGCCGCCCGCAGTTGATTTTGATATTCTAGGTATTATCAAATTGCCTGAGTTTTGAGAACGTAGCGGACGTAGAGGATTATAATGTAAAAGGAGCTCATTCAAATACTGAGGTGCTAAACCATTCAGGGCTTTATAGGTAATAAGCAATATTTTAAAATCTATACGATGCTTGATAGGGAGCCAGTGCAGTGTTGACAGGACCGGGCTAATATGGTCATACTTCCTGGTTCTAGTAAGAACTCTTGCTGCTGCATTTTGGACTATCTGTAGTTTGTTTACTAAGCGTGCAGAACAACCACCCAATAAAGCATAACAATAATCTAACCTTGAGGTCATAAATGCATGGATTAACATTTCTGCATTTGACATTGAGAGCATAGGCCGTAATTTAGATATATTTTTGAGATGGAAAAATGCAGTTTTACAAATGCTAGAAACGTGGCTTTCTAAGGAAAGATTGCGATCAAATAGCACACCTAGGTTCCTAACTGATGACGAAGAATTGACAGAGCAACCATCAAGTCTTAGACAGTGTTCTAGGTTATTACAAGCGGAGTTTTTAGGTCCTATAATTAACACCTCTGTTTTTTCAGAATTTAGCAGTAAGAAATTACTTGTCATCCAGTTTTTTATATCGACTAAGCAATCCATTAGTTTTTCAAATTGGTGTGTTTCACCGGGCTGCGAAGAAATATAGAGTTGAGTATCATCAGCATAACAGTGAAAGCTAACACCATGTTTCCTGATGATATCTCCCAAGGGTAACATATAGAGCGTGAAGAGTAGCGGCCCTAGTACTGAGCCTTGAGGTACTCCATACTGCACTTGTGATCGATATGATACATCTTCATTCACTGCTACGAACTGATGGCGGTCATATAAGTACGATTTAAACCATGCTAATTCACTTCCATTAATGCCAACAAAGTGTTCAAGTCTATGCAAAAGAATTTTGTGGTCAATTGTGTCAAACGCAGCACTAAGATCCAATAAAACTAATAGAGAGATACACCCACGATCAGATGATAAGAGCAGATCATTTGTAACTCTAAGGAGAGCAGTCTCAGTACTATGATACGGTCTAAATCCTGACTGGAAATCCTCACATATACCATTTTTCTCTAAGAAGGAATATAATTGTGAGGATACCACATTTTCTAGTATCTTGGACAGAAAAGGGAGATTCGAGATTGGTCTATAATTAACTAGTTCTTTGGGGTCAAGCTGTGGTTTTTTGATGAGAGGCTTAATAACAGCCAGTTTGAAGGTTTTGGGGACATATCCTAATGACAATGAGGAATTAATAATAGTCAGAAGAGGATCTATGACTTCTGGAAGCACCTCTTTTAGGAGCTTAGATGGTATAGGGTCTAACATACATGTTGTTGGTTTAGATGATTTAACAAGTTTATACAATTCTTCCTCTCCTATGGTAGAGAATGAGTGGAACTGTTCCTCAGGGCGTCTATAGTGCACTGTCTGATGTGATACTGTAGCTGACGGCTGAATGGTTGCAATTTTATCTCTAATAGTATCGATTTTAGAAGTAAAGCAGTTCATAAAGTCATTACTGCTGTGATGTTGGGAAATGTCAACACTTGTTGAGGCTTTATTTTTCGTTAATTTAGCCACTGTATTGAATAAATACCTGGGGTTATGTTTGTTTTCTTCTAAAAGAGAAGAAAAGTAATCGGATCTAGCAGTTTTTAATGCTTTTCTGTAGGATATGTTACTTTCCCGCCAAGCAATACGAAATGCCTCTAGTTTTGTTTTCCTCCAGCTGCGCTCCATTTTTCGGGCTGCTCTCTTTAGGGTGCGAGTATGCTCATTATACCATGGTGTCAAACTGTTTTCCTTAACCTTCCTTAAGCGTAAAGGAGCAACTGTATTTAAAGTGCTAGAAAAGAGAGAGTCCATAGTTTCTGTTACATCATCAAGTTCTGAGGTTTTGGATATGCTAAGGAATTTGGATACATCAGGAAGATAACTTAAAAAGCAGTCTTTTGTGTTAGAAGTGATGGTTCTTCCATACTTGTAACAAGAAGTAGGATTTACAATTTTGTCTATATGAAGTTTGCACAGAACTCAATAATGATCTGAGATATCATCACTTGGCTGAATAATTACAACAACTGTCTGGGCTTCCATGAACACTTTTGCTTAAACTGGTTTACAACAAAACTAACTAATATTTAAAGCTCTTAATTAAAGCTGAAATCTCACAGCTTACTGCTTTAATATCTCTCAACATCATCCAAGCCGACTCATATCTGCCAAGCCGAATAAACACAAAACAGCTAGATCGAAATCCAGAAGAACTTTTCTGAAGTCATTCACCATTAAATCACCGTATTGTCTAAATCTGCTCTGATCAAGCATTACAGACAAACAGTGTGAATTCGGTGAAGCTGTGATGTGTAAATGTGAAACACACGATACAAATCAATTTGACTCGACTGACATGCGGAGATGGAATATGGATTAACTATAAAAATGACAAATAAACCAAATAATCATGTGAATGAACTGATGAATTCAAAGAAGTATAACAAAAAAACTAAAATAAATATAAACTAAATAAAACAGAACAGCAAACTCCTGAACCAAACACTTACTGTGATGAGGCTAAAAGCACATGAGATGATGCTCATCGATACAACATCCAACAGCAGGCCTAACTAACCCACGCTAACCAGCTAAACCTGGAGTCCTTGGCTGTTATTTCACATGCATTTTCATATTCAGGTACAGCAGAAATAAAAATTGAATGGTCTAAAGGTCTCAACAAGAGAGCACAAGGATCATGAATACATCACAAGTGTTCACGGCGCAACACAACTAATGTAAGCCATGACCATGTAAATCACAATTAGTTCACTGACCACAGCTATCAAAATGAGGTTAGGAATAAGAGTGGTCATGTTAAAACGCTATAAAAGTGAATCATCATTATAACTAGTCTAACTGCAGAAAGCCGAATGTGCACGCTGCAGCATTTGAACATTAAACTGATGGAGTTTATCGATGAGAAAGCAGATCGAGGCTGTCCTGAACGTTCATCCGTATACTCCAGACAGCTGACGGCCGTGAATTAAAGTCTGGACGCAGCACTGGACGCTGCTGCTGTAATAAATCATGCTTTCACTCATGTTGCTTGTTTAGTTCTGGAGGTCGAAACAGATGCTGATGAGAGAGAGTGTCCGATGTGCGGATTGTCCCGTGACTCCAGAGCTGCGTTTGTCATCAATGATTCATTCTGTTCATATACTGAGAATCTAAGCAGCAGATCATAATATTTGTGGATCGATACACTCTTATCAAATCTAAGCTGCTACAGTCAATTAAATAAATCACCAGCTGACATAAAACCACTCAGAAAATATTATTTCACAGCAGAAAACATTAGAATACTCTCAAGTGAAGAGAATGAATAATTGTGACCGTTTGAGAAGTGTGGGACAAGGACAAATGATATCAAACGTATTAGTGTCAGTGTGGCAAAGAACTGCAAGTACACCACCACTGATCACCTTAGAAATGCTGAATAAATATGTGAATAGAAAATGTTAATTCAAAGAATTGAGAATTTGATTCTGTTGGAAGCTTTGTGATTAATGTGGGATCTCCAGTGACTTCGGACTTTGTTTAAGCTCCTTGCAATGTATGCAAACATTGAAATGAGGGGTTTCTAGCTCATTAGCATAAGTTCTCTGAAGGTGTTAAACGTGTGGAGTATGTGACTGGTGCTTCTGAAGATCCACGTCTGGATGAATCGCTGTATTCAGTCTCTCTGGAGGAACAATAGTTTGATCCATCTGTTTTACTTCTCATGAGAAATGATCCGGTTAAAACTGACAAATGTAATCTTCAGATGTTTAGATGTTTCTACAGAAAAACAAGCATACATATTCATTAAAGATATGATGGGATACTGTACTGTTTTCTGTGGTTACAGATGGCTATGTTACGTTAACAGCATTCTAGCAAAATTACTTTATCACTAGACAAGAACAAAATCCTCTTCAGGTTACCACGATGTATATCTCACGTGTGCATTTCTACACATTACACATCTGACCATCCACTGAACAGTTATCTGATTAGAGCAGCTAAAGAGACACTTCCTCTCGTCCTCTGCAGAAGAGACACAGATGCTCTGAACGTTAAAGAAGCTCATAGAGACCTTCAGTCAGTCACAGCGAGTCTGAATATATGATATGAAGCTCAAGCTCTGAATGACAGCAGACGACACACACAATGAGCTGCGGCGCTTCACAAGAGACACAGAGACCCATTTCTTCCTCCGTCATGTCACCTTTCATTGTTTCCGCTCCAGGATTCAGTCGGTATTCTGAGGTTATTGTTAAAGTGAGATACATTTCACATCAAATGCATTTCTTAGAAATAGTCACGTACAGACCGATCAGCAAACACATTCCTGCTTATAATGAAGCAGAAACTAAGAGCTACAATAAAGTGAAGACCATTTCTGTCTTCAGTAGCACAGAACACAAATGACTCAGATCTCAGTAAATTGTTTTCGGCAGCTGTCAACAAAGGCCTAATAATGCAGCAATGTCTATTATAACATACACATAGGATACATAAACGCTGAACGTAGAGATGAGACGACACCCATTCACAGAGACACACCTCCATCTGTACAGCTGCTGCAAAACAAGAAACAGCAGATGAGAGTGATGCAGTGACACACACACCCACACACAAGCTCACACACACATACACACACACACAAGCTCACACACACACACAAGCTCACACACACACACACACACACAAGCTCACACACAAGCTCACACACACATACACACACACACACACACACACACACACACACACACAGAGACACACACAGACTCACCCACACAGTCACACACACACAGTCACACACACACACACACACACACACACACACACACACACACACACACACACACACACACACACACACACACACACACTGAGACACACACACATACACAGACACACACACACACTCACACACACACAGAGACAAACACACAGTCACACACACTCACACACACACACACAAACACACACACAAGTTTGTTTTTGTGTAAAGTGTGTTCATCCCATAGGTGTAATGGTTTTCATACTGTACAAACTGTATATTCTGTATATATACACCAACCCTACACCTAACCCTAACCCTCACAGGAAACTTTGTGCATTTTTACTTTCTCGAGAAAGCTCATTCTGTATGATTTCTAAACTGCTGTACCCACGGGGACTACACAAGGCCCTATGAGTTGGTGTATGTTCAGGTTTAAGTCCCCATCAGTGTAGAGAAAAAACATGCACACACACACACACACACACACACACACACACACACACATATATTTACTTAGCTATCTAAATGGGGACATTGCATAGAATTCTACTGATTTTATATACAGATAGTTTATAAGATTTTATAAACTAATCCTAACAGAAAAAAAAAATTTGAACTTCATCTGCAAACAAACAATCTTACAATCTTTTTTATCTGCCACTTGCAGCTACAAACACACTCATTAACATGAAGATTCTGCCAAAGCAATAAAACCGTGGAGTTGCATATGTATGGGTTCCCTCTGTGAGCACATCAAACATTACACAATCCCACAATGCACTGCGTGTCTCCATATGTGCTCCTGGGATCGTCAGAACTTTACTGACACTGAAGAACTGCAGAGTTCCTTTATTCAGACAGAAAGCACGATGAGCAGAAAGACCAAAAGATGATGAAACTGCACTGAAACCAGACACCAATGCTACAGATAATTCAATCAAATAAAAGTCTGACGAGTCACTGATGGTTGAAAGAAGAAGTGAAAGGTTTGGACTGGATGTTTGTGGATCTTGGAGGTTTAGTTTAAGAGTCATAATTAAATCCTGATTGTTGCCATCTTATAGAACAAACTCTTGAAGTTGTGAAAGATCTACAGATCCTAAAATAACACCAACAATGAGCACAAGTGAACAACAATCAAACAGAAGAGACACAACGTATATGACTGTCCTTCGGTTGATGAGATAAGAGCTACACATCAACAAACCCAAACATGCTTTCAGAGTCTGTAGTGTTCATCTGTCAGTTGGCTCTGGCTTTACAGCACACACAGAACTCATGTTGAGGTGTAAGTGACTTCTGAGAGCCAGTGAGCATGAAATTAACGCTGAGCAAACGAATCCTCATCCCAGGATTACGAGCCTGACGAACCTTCAGCAGACAGCAGGCGTGTTCAGAGTGAGCGAACACCACAGCTGTGCTGTACGGCCTTATCTGACAACCGCTAAAACTACCGCTAACACTAAACATAGTAAAGCCAAGACTTGTGTTACGTGATGCTGCTCGGGTACGTTCAGTACGTGTGTGTGTGTGTGTGTTCAACCATCACCTGCCTCTGTTCACACACACTAGCGCAGGTTTGATTAAAAGTCAGATCTCGTCTCTTTTAACTACAAGGACATTTCTCTCTCTCTCAATCTAAAACAGGAACGACTTTCAGAGAGACAGATAAGATAAAACCAGCTGCCTGTCCTCACTGACACACTGATGAGATGTTGAAGCAGAAGCAGAGACGTCCTGCAGTCTGTAATATGACAGCTGAGACTCTCCATGTCATTTCACTGATGGCATTCTGCGTAAGGTCAAACTTCAGATGTGTCCCAAGATGATATGTTCGTCTCAGCACATTCAGGCAAAGTTCTGCACACGCTCAAGTCATAGATATTTTTCACTAAATTAATTGGTCAGTTTACAGAGTAAGATTCAGACTTGTCCCTGTTTATTCCAGATCATAATTTGCATTTAGAACAGACATTACTGTGTCCAAGTGCACTCTCAAAAAACTCTTGACTTGTGGGTCACAAGAGTGTCTGAAAGTGTCGTTGGGTTCTAAACGATCCAGTAAAATCTCAAAAACTGTATTTTATATAATCTGAAACAGAGCAGTAATTAAAAAAAAGAGATATTTAAGATTCTGAAAGGGAAAGGAGGGAGGTGAGTGAGAGAAATTACAAAATGAGAAAGACGTGAAGTTGTAAATCAGTAAGACTCATCTTTTAAAAAACACCATTGATTTTAGCTAGCTTGTTGCTATGGATACTGTGTCTTTGAGTGTATGTCTGTGAGTGTCTGTGAGTGTGTGTGAGAGAGAGAAAGAGAGAGGGTGAGAGTGTGTGTGTGTGTGTGTGTGTGTGTGAGAGTGTGTGTGAGAGAGAGAGAGAGTGTGTGTGTGTGTGTGTGTGTCAGAGAGAGAGAGAAAGAGTGTGTGTGTGTGACTATGTGTGTGAGAGAGAGTATGTGTGTGTGTGTGTGTGTGACTATGTGTGTGAAAGAGACAGAGAGAGAGAGAGAGAGAGAGAGTGAGTGTTTTTGTGACATATCAGGACACAACTCTGTATAATGACATGGGTATGACAGGTATTACAAGGAGAGGGTAACTTATGAGGACTTTACCCCGTGTCCCCATTTTTCAATAAGCTTATAAATAATAAAGAATGAGTTATTAAAGTAAAAATGTAAAAACATGTAAAAACAATAACACAATGTTATTAAGACTCTCATCAAAAAAAAAAAAAAATCTTGACCCCAAAGAACTAGTTAATTATAGATTATAATTATTAGTGCTATTGGATCTTGGTGCTGCGTTTGACACAATTGACCACAACATTCTTTTGCATAGACTTGAACACTTTGTTGGCATTAATGGAAGTGCATTAGCATTCGTAGCAGTGAATGAAGAGGTATCATATCGATCACAAGTGCAGTATGGAGTACCTCAAGGCTCAGTACTAGGGCCGCTACTCTTCACGCTTTACATGTTACCCTTGGGAGATATCATCAGGAAAAATGGTGTTAGCTTTCACTATTATGCTGATGATACTCAGCTCTATATTTCTTTGTGGCTCGGTGAAAAATACCAATTTGAAAAACTAGCGGACTGGATGACGAGTAATTTCTTACTGCTAAATTCTGAAAAAATGGAGGTGTTAATTATAGGACCTAAAAACTTTAATAACCTAGAGCACTGTCTAAGACTTGATAGCTGCTCTGTCAATTCTTCGTCATCAGTTAGGAGCCTAGGTGTGCTATTTGATAGCAATCCTTATAAAGCCACATTTCTAGCATTTGTAAAACTGCATTTTTCCATCTCAAAAATATATCTAAATTACGACCTATGCTCTCAATGTCAAATGCAATAATGTTAATCCATGCGTTTATTTGTAATGCTTTACTGGGTGGTTGTTGCAGCTAGAGCCCAGTTCGGTCAACACTGCACTGGCTACCTATTAAACATTGTATAGATTTTAAAATCTTGCTTATTACTTATTTTAAGCCAAGTATGTTGACCCATACTCAGTATTCGTGCTCTGCATTTAACCCATCCAAAATGCACACACACAGCAGTGAACACACAAACCGTGAACACACACCCGGAGCAGTGGGCAGCCATTTATGCTGCGGCGCCCGGGGAGCAGTTGGGGGTTCGGTGCCTTGCTCAGGGGCACCTAAGTCATGGTATTGCCAACCTGAGATTCGAATCCACAACTCTAGGGTTTGGAGTCAAACTCTCTCACAACTAGGCCATGACTTCCAACCCTTATAAATCCCTGAATGGTTCAGCACCTCAGTATTTGAACGAGCTCTTGTTACATCATTGTCACAGTGTCTGGTTTGTGTTCCCTGGGTAACCACTAGATATCCTCCTTCCCCACAGTGTCTGTCACCTTTTGAACTACATTTCCCACGATCCTTGTGTCTTCATTGCACTCAGCTGTCCCTGGTCACTAATTATTGCACTCAGCCAATTCCCCATTAGCATTATCATTTCCCTGTGTATATATACCCTTTCTGTTTAGTATGTGTTACGGAGTCCTTGTATTTATCACGCCACTCCTGAGTTCTGTATTTGCCCTGTATTTATTTTGTACCGATTTATGTTTAATTGCCACCTTGGTTTTGACCCCTGCCTGGACTGATTTGATGTACGGTTTTCCCTTAATTAAAACTCACTGCAATTAGATCTTCTTTTCCTCCGTTCTTGTGTGGATCGTGACAGAAGGACTCCGTCACACAAAAGATCCAGCGGTATGTTTTTTGAGGTTTCTCCCCCAGCCATCGAGCGGGAGAGAAAAATTGGTTTTGAGGGAACCCGCCTGGTCGTTTTTCGTGGGACCCGGGGAGGTCGCAGAAGAGTAAGTGGTCGAGAGGAGGTCCGGCATCGCTCTCCACCATGGCCCCCCTTCGACACTGGGCTTGTGAGGGACGGATCGGAGCCGCCGTCTCGCCATCACGGACGGAGAAGGGGGAGGAAGCACACGTCTGTCGATCCAGAGACAGTTCACGTCACGTCTGCCAAGCCTGTGTCTTCGGACAGGATGGCCGCCGCCGAGCCTGTTCATGTCACGTCTGTCGAGCCTGTGTCTTCGGACAAGACGGCCGCTGAAACATTTTTGGATAATTTTTCTATGCTGTCCAAAATCCTAGAGGTTCCCAGGAGTGTTCATGTCACGTCTGCCGATCCAGAGACTGTTCACGTCACGTCTGCTGAGCCAGCGCCACAGTACAAGATGGCCGCCAGCCCAGCGCCACTGCACAAGGTGGCTGCCAACCCAGTGCCACTGCACAAGATGGCCACTAGCCCATTGCCACTGCACAAGGTGGCCACCAGCCCAGAGCCACTGCAGAAGATGGCAGCCACAGTGGACTTTCCAGAGTCGAGTCAGGTCCCCGTCGACTTTCCAGAGTCGAGTCAGGTCCCTGTCGACTCTCGGCTGAACTTCCTGAGCCTCGTCACATCTCGGCGGAACTTCCAGAGCCTCATCAAGTCTCAGCCAAGCTCCCTGAGCCGGTGGTGTCTGTTTCAGTTCCTGAGCCGGTGGTGTCTGTTGCAGTTGCTGAGCCGGTGGTGTCTGTTGCAGTTCCTGAACCGGTGGTGTCTGTTGCAGTTCCTGAGCCGGTGGTGTCTGTTCCAGTTCCTGAGCCGGTGGTGTCTGTTCCAGTTCCTGAGCCGGTGGTGTCTGTTCCAGTTCCTGAGCCGGTGGTGTCTGTTCCAGTTTCTGAGCCGGAGCCGTCTGTTCCTGTTCCTGAGCCGGTGGTGTCTGTTCCAGTTCCTGAGCCGGTGGTGTCTGTCCCTGTTCCTGAGCCGGTGGTATCTGTTCCAGTTCCTGAGCCGGTGGTGTCTGTTCCAGTTCCTGAGCCGGTGGTGTCTGTTCCAGTTCCTGAGCCGGTGGTGTCTGTTCCAGTTCCTGAGCCGGTGGTGTCTCTTCCAGATCCTGAGCCGGTGGTGTCTGTTCCAGTTCCTGAGCCGGTGGTGTCTGTTCTAGTTCCTGAGCCGGTGGTGTCTGTTCCAGTTCCTGAGCCGGTGTCTGCTCCTATGGCATGGCCGCCCGATGGACTGTCGTCTCCGCCGTGGCCGCCCGAGGGGTCGTCTCCACCCTGGCCACCCGATGGACTGTCATCTCCGCCGTGGCCGCCCGATGGACTGTCGTCTCCGCCCTGGCCGCCCGATGGACTGTCGTCTCCGCCCTGGCCGCCAGATGAACTGTCACTCCCTGTCTTTGTTCCACTCTATGAACCTGGCCCTCCGTCCCTCCCCCTGAGCCTCCACCAGTCCACCTCCCTCCTGGTCTCTTGTTTTGTCGGTCACGTTTTGGAGCGTCTGGTAGCCGCTCGGAAGAGGGGGGGTTATGTCACAGTGTCTGGTTTGTGTTCCCTGGGTAACCACTAGATGTCTTCCTTCCCCACGGTGTCTGTCACCTTTTGAACTACATTTCCCACGATCCTTGTGTCTTCATTGTACTCAGCTGTCCCTGGTCACTAATCATTGCACTCAGTCAATTCCCCATTAGCATTATCATTTCCCTGTGTATATATCTGTTTAGTATGTGTTACGGAGTCCTTGTATTTATCACGCCACTCCTGAGTTCTGTATTTGCCCGTTTATTTTGTTCCTGTTTTATGTTTAATTGCCACCTTGGTTTTGACCCCTGCCTGGACTGATTTGATGTACGTTTATCCCTTAATTAAAACTTACTGCAATAAGATCTTCTTTTCCTCCGTTCTTGTGTGGATCGTGACAATTATAGTCCTCCACGTCCGCTGTGTTATCAAAACTCAATTTGGCAATTTGATAATGTATATCAAAATCAACTGCAGGTGGCAGATTCTTTTCCTATTTGGCATCTAAACTCTGGAATAACCTACCTAACATTGTTCGGGAGGCAGACACACTCGAAGGTCTGCACGGCCTTAGAAGGGGTTACGCCTCCGCCCGGGATTTGTGCCGGAGGGATTACGGTTGGATGTTATTCTGTGGGGGCATGGTTCCAATGTGGCTCGTCATCCAGGAGTCAGTTGGACCAGGTATTTGGTCAAGCAATGATTTTGGTGGCCCAGTATGGCTTGCGACATTAAAAATTTTGGCTTGCTTGGTTTGTGCTCGTGGTAAGACTTCCAAATTGCAGGTTTGAACAATATGAGGAGAAGTAAATAATGACAGAATTATAATTTTTGGGTGAAATGAATGTTTATAAAATGACTAAATAACTGTGTGTTCCTTATTTCCCACAGTCAGTGGAGAATCATTCAGATTTATCTAGGGCTGCAACTAACGATTATTTTGAAAATCGATTAGTTGGCTGATTCTTTTTTAGATTAATGGACCAATCGGATAAGCCCCCCCCCCCAAAAAAAATTTTCTTTAAATTTACTGACAAAAAAACTTTACTGCTCCTTTTACATTATAATCCTCTACATCCGCTACGTTCTCAAAACTCAGGCAATTTGATAATACCTAGAATATCAAAATCAACTGCGGGCGGCAGATCCTTTTCCTTTTTGGCGCCTAAACTCTGGAATAATCTACCTAACATTGTTCGGGAGGCAGACACACTCTTGCAGTTTAAATCTAGATTAAAGACCCATCTCTTTACACATAACATACTAATATGCTTTTAATATCCAAATCCATTAAAGGATTTTTAGGCTGCATTAACTAGGTAAACCGGAACCGGAAACACTTCCCATAACACCCTATGTACTTGCTACATCATTAGAAGAATGGCATCTATGCTAATATTAGTCTGTTTCTCTCTTATTCCGAGGTCACCGTGGCCACCAGATCCAGTCTGTGTCCAGATCAGAGGGTCACTGCAGTCACCCGGATCCAGTACGTATCCAGACCAGATTCTGGATCAGCACCTAGAAAGGACCTCTACATCCCTGAAAGACAGCGGAGACCAGGACAACTAGAGCCCCAGATACAGATCCCCTATAAAGACCTTGTCTCAGAGAAGCACCAGGACAAGACCACAGGAAACAGATGATTCTTCTGCACAATCTGACTTTGCTGCAGCCTGGAATTGAACTACTGGTTTCGTCTGGTCAGAGGAGAACTGACCCCCCAAACTGAGCCTGGTTTCTCCCAAGGTTTTTTTCTCCATTCTGTCACCGATGGAGTTTCAGTTCCTTGCCGCTGTCGCCTCTGGCTTGCTTAGTTGGGGTCACTTCACTTCATCTACAGTGATATCGTTGACTTGATTGCAAATAAATGCACAGACACTATTTAAACTGAACAGAGATGACATCACTGAATTCAATGATGAACTGCCTTTAACTGTCATTTTGCATTATTGACACTGTTTTCCTAATGAATGTTGTTCAGTTGCTTTGACGCAATGTATTTTGTTTAAAGCGCTATATAAATAAAGGTGACTTGAAAACACACTATTCCACATTCTGCCCAATTTCCTTCAAACAAATGTGCCAACTGAATGCTATAAAAACATACAGTGCTAAACAATTTTTTAGACCACCTGTCATAAGGTAAAACACAAATATTTTAGTAATCTGTAAAAAAAAAATGTACATTTACATTTAGTCATTTTGCAGACGCTTTTATCCAAAGTGACTTACAATTGGGGGATACATAAAGTGATTCATCTTAAAGAGGAAAACAGACACAGGAAGTGCTTGTAATACCACGTTTTAGACATTGTTTAAATAAGTACAAGCTAGAAAAAAAAGGAATAAATAAATAAAAATATGTTTTTTTTACGATGAAGCCAAGTAGTTTAGAAAGAGATAAGTTTCAGCTGCTTGAAAATTGTCAGGGATTTACCATTCCAGATAGGGGTGGGAAGATCATTCCAACAGCCAGGAATGGTAAAGGAGAATGTTCTGATTTTGAGTCTCTCTGTGATGGTACCATGAGGCGTCGCTCACTAGTCTCAGACTTCTGGAGGGTATATAGATTCCTAATAATGAGTGGAAGTAGGCGGGTGCCGAGTCTGTGTCTGTGTCTGTTCTATATGCAAGCATCAATGTCTTGAACTTGATGTAAGACACAACCGGTGGCCATTGCAAGGAAATAAAGAGTGGTGTAAAATTAGCTC
This sequence comes from Carassius carassius, assembly GCF_963082965.1. Taxonomy (NCBI): domain Eukaryota; kingdom Metazoa; phylum Chordata; class Actinopteri; order Cypriniformes; family Cyprinidae; genus Carassius; species Carassius carassius. Next base: position 71,120 of record NW_026775176.1, on the reverse strand, counting down.
TTTTGGGTTCGTATAAGACCAGTCGTTGAAGTCCAAACAAACTGAAACAACTAAATAGTATTTATTCACATAATAACAAAAATGGCCTCCTTTGCCTTTGATAACAGCTCACATGCTTGTTGACATTTTTTTATGTACTTTTTGACTAATCTGGTATCTGAATAAAAAAAACAAAGAACTTTATTTTTTTCTGCCTTTCCTTCATAGATAACAGCAATAGTTATATTATAGCATTAAAAATAGCCTTCTACTATAACTAAAGAGCTTAGGCATATTGGAGGACTAACCAGTACAGAAGGGAAAAAAAATATTTAGGCAATTACCAATACTGTTAGTTAAGAGCACCGGTGGCACAAAATTAAAAAATTGGTTAAAAACCTTACATAAATTTGTTTTAATAAATTTGTTAATCACTGTAGGCAATATAGTTTAAATCTCTAGATCAAAAATTAAAATAATCTGAGTAATTTACTCACATAAATTATTTGCACCGCATGTTGACTTTTAAACATAAATTTAATGTTCAACAACATATTTCAGCACAGTTAATGTTTTTGCGCTGAATAGTATCTCCTTCTCTACTGTGTTCTGTCTGTCTAACACGAGTGTGTCCGCTGCGCCGGCGCTCTTTCAGTAAAGATTTCAACTTAATGCAGTCTGTCAGGACAGGCCTTTATGCAAAAATGGAAAGGCCCGCGTGAATTTGAGAAAATTAACAGATAAGGATATGACCATTAACTGACAGTTTTTTGTGTTGAGGATGCACACAAGTATTTGTCAAAGCGACTGACAGGGCAAGCCATCATGCTAGTGCATCAGCTTGAAGCTTAAAATAAAGATTTTTCATGTTTTGGGCAGCTTGGATCAGGTTCTTTTGATGCAGGCGCTCATTCTGTTTCCTCCACTATTTTTAGATGCATCTTTGTCCATAGAAATGCGTTATTCAGTGCTGTAATTTGATGTTACCGGCTGAAGTTGTACATGCACTGTGGGCAGACCTGACTAATCGATAATGAGAATCATTGTCAATGATTTTCATCATCAATAATAATCGATTTTATCGATTAGTTATTGCAGCCCTAGATTCATCAGTCTTTTTTCAGATGTGTCACTGTTCTGCTCTGTTTCATTATGAATCAGAAGAATCATAAAAGACAAATATATAATTATTCTCCAAATACTATTTTTAATATCTCAAAAGGCCATTAAGCTGAATTAAGTGGAACGGATGTTGAGTGCACGTGTGTGTTGAAGCTGCTCATCTCTGGACTGATTTGCAGTGATTCCTAGCGTTCCTCTCTGAATGAGTTCTTGTGAGCTCAGACGCCACAATGATGCTGGATTCTCATGTCCACTGGAGTGAAGAACAGTAAATGCATGACATGTTGCTTTAGAGAATTAGCATATAAATAAGCTCAGTGCTTATCAAGTCTATTTACGAGCCCAACTGCACTGAGAGTTGATCCTGCTATTCTCCAGCATTATTACATCTGTGAGGGACGTCGCTCATCTCACACAGGACTCTAACACTTCTGAAAAACACCTCTGAACTCTCAGGTTAAATGTCCAAAAAGAACAAATTGTCAGGGATCTAGGAGGGAGGACCCAATTGAAATGAGATAACAAGGATTTGCTAAGACAGACTGATAAAAGAGGTAGTGAAGTGCCCAAACGATACCACAACAGGAACACAATAAACAGGAACAGCTAGGGAAGGCCACTGGGAAGGCTTCAGAAAACAACTGGCAGAATACTTTGGCAACAGAGGGGGCAGCAAGACCAGGCTGATGGAGAACACCACACAAGACACCATAAAGCAGAGTTCAGACACTTATTGACTTGACTTGACTTGACACGGGGACAGGTCAGGAACTCGAACACAAGACTAGACAGGACAAAGCTCCAAAAAACACAAGTTAAACTCAAGACAAGGAAAATATAAACCAATAAAAATGTTAGTAACAAAATAAGAAATAACCAGTTTAAACAACTCAATAAACAAAACCAAGAATCAAGACTAGAAAAACTAAATAAACATTACATATAAAGACAAAAGGCAAGAACAAACAAATTACTAAAAACAAAGAGCAAGACAAGAACTAGGGGTGGGCAGATCAATCTACATATCGATAGTATCGATGCCAACACTGGTATTGGTATCGGATCGATACATTTGTAATTGAATCGATATTTTAATTTAAATATCTCTCATCTACGTTCATTATACTTTGCTCGTGTCTTCTACCTCTACAATCCTGACCAAACGCTGCTTTCACATCCTGGCCCACTTTGCTACTCCTCCCCCTCCTGCTGCTCTGCTGTGATTCGTTGTTGTGTCGTCACGTGACTCACTGACACAATGCGCTGAGGAGCAGCGAACAGAGTGAGAGGGAAGCTGATAGCACATTGAAGTCCAGAAGGGGGGGCTCAGGGAATGTAATAACACAGGTATATTTGTTCTTTGTTTGTTCTTCAGTAATAATTGTGTGAACTTTATTTCATTTGCTTTTAAAACCAGAAAAAAGGGAGAGATTTTTGTTATTCTTTATTATTTTTATATTTTTTTAAAGGCTGTATCGGATCGATACCAAATTTTGCAGTATCTCCCACCACTAACAAGAACATGGAATTACAAGGAATAGACAAAACAAGGGCACAAGACCAACCAGACAGGGAGACACATACTCAGACAGAGACAGAGGAGGTGAGAATGACCACGGACCAGTAAACAAAAAAGGATAAGGTGCACTATAAATAGGAAGGAAAATACATGAGGGATAGGTGAGCACAATTAGACCAACTAGAGTAACAAGAGGGTGTGGTAAAGAGGAAACAAGGAGGAGGGGCTAAAGGAGCACATGGCCGAGAAACTAACTAACAAGGCCATGTGCTGACACTAGACACAAGAAACAAAAACATAAAACAAAGTGACAGTGCAAAACCCTGACACAAATAAGAAAATAAGATATTACTCACCATTTCTGTTAATAGCATTCTTATTCAGACTTTATGGAGTTTACTGAGTTCAGACAACAAGCAATTGTCTCAGAAAATACATATAACTATGTTTGCTTATAGTATTTAATTTCTGTTCTGTCGGTTGGCTCTACTCAAAGAGGAATGATGTGTTTGTCAAAGAAAACAAGATCCATGCTGTATACAAACTCAAAGCATCATCGCATGGACTCACGCTGATTCAGTAACATCAGCTGAGCCGATGCTTTAATATACCTGTGAGTGACAGCTGTCAATCAAACTTGACTGTCAGCAGAAATTAATTCAGACAATAATCTCAGCCATAAAAGTGATAGTGACAACCCAGCAAACCAATCATCAGAGGAACAGAGGAGTGTTTTCATCAGTAAGACAAACAACACAGACAGATAGAAAGACAAACATGCAGCGAGGCACATCTCTACAACGCTCAGACGCACATTTCAGTTCCTGATGTTTCTGAAAGTCTGTGCCAACTAATGGAGTTTACGTTGCTTCTACTTTTAAATGATTGTTCGCAAGTGTGAATCATCAGAGACATGTTCATCTGACATGTGCACCTGCCACATCCAGAATTATCTGCATGTTACGTTAGAATGAACACAGACGATCTATTAGCTAACTGGCTGTACTGTGAATGTGTCCGTAAATATTAATATTTTTAATGCTATCCAACACATTCAACATCAGAATGAATTTTCTCAGTTTAATAGCAGTTCTTCACTGTACTCTGGAATTCACTGTTCAGTCTGTCAGGTGCGTTTAGAGTGAAAACCCAGCAGACTTCAGACCGCTTTAGTGTCCTACATCCATCTGAGAGTGACAGAGAAAGAGGACAGGCTTTTTATTCTGGGCTTCTGTCTGTGGAGACAGAAAAACACGTGCAGCACCGACAACCTGCCTTTGTCTCAGACATACGAGAGCGTGAGAGAGAAAGAAACCTCATTCATTTATTCTAGAAGCTCCGAAAGAAATCAATAAACTCAAATGCTGACAACGCAATCAGCAGAGTTCAGGGAGGCAGCAATGACATCATTGAGCTCCGACCCGCTTCAGACGGACATTTAGAAAGAGTGTCATGTGACCTTCTAAATACTTTTCTACAGCTACAGAAACCTTTTGTGGATCAGCGCCGTGGCTCTTCCTGTTCCGGTCTGTCATTGTAAGGAAACATGAAAACTGTTAAAATCTATTTTGTATTTTATTTATGCCTTGTTGATCCCATCATGTTTGCACATCCTTCCACAAAGAACAAGACTTTAAGTGGGAGTTGGTAGAAATTCTGCTGAATTACGTATTTACAGTATCATTGTCTCCACTGCTCAGAACTACAGTCATTAACTACCACACACACACACAGAGAGACAGAGAGAGAGAGAGAGACAGAGAGAGAGATAGAGACAGAGAGAGAGAGACAGAGAGAGAGACAGAGAGAGAGAGAGAGAGAGAGAGAGAGAGAGAGAGAGGTGGGGGGGTATATATGGGTGGTCTGGAGAATTCAAGGGTAAGATGTTTTATTTTACTCAACGCTCATGAGGAAACAGTGAGTCTATTTCAGGTGTAGAATCAGGTCATCTCCAATAGAAACAGGATGATGTGCTTCATCTTGTGGGCTACATCTAGATTAAGGAAGTGAGAAGCTCAGTAAGATTTCATCTGTAGTCAAACAGGATGATTTTATAATCATACATCACAAAATCAAAACATGAAGAAATACACAGCCACAAGCGAATGAGGTTCAGCTGAATCTAACTGCGGCTGCAAAATGAAAGCCACACGTGTCCAGGAGGACCTGATGGAGTTTGTAGATGATTTAGTGTAACTGCTCAAAGTCTTCTTCACATCTCAATGGCATTTATTCATCGACACCATTATTCCTCGACATGAGAGGCTGATAAACAAAGCAAATAAATGAACTGCTCTACAGTGCTGATCCACAGCATGAACGAGAGCTGAAATCTGTTTATGGGGTGTGAATCCGAATAGAATACCTTATTCAGAAAGGCAAGGATAATGGCTTCAGAAACGAATAATGGATAACCAATAATTCTGTCAGAATATTCGGCTGAGGCTGGCATAGTCTGTTCTCTTTTTTCCATAGCTACTTTTCCAGACCTGCAATACTTGAGTGAAATACTTTTTTAAAACTGCACAGGAACCGGTGAACCAAAGGAAATCATGCTGTTTTACATAAACCAATAATATTACAACGCAATAACAAGTGTGTAAAGTAAATGAGGTTAAACTCTATGAATGAAATAAGCGCAAATAAAATAGTACTGTTGCACTTTCCTGTTTCCATGCATTTCCTGGAAATGACTTAAATCAGTTTCCATATTTCTAAACTGCATAGGAACCCTTACTGTTTTAATTAGAAGAAATTTTTATTTTTATTTATCAGATCACAAAAGGTCCTCAAGCTAGGACACAAACTTGAGTCGCCCGAAGCACAACCACACTTCATCTGAACAAGGACTTCTGCTCAGACTGTTAGAAGATATTTAAATAAATGTTATCATCATACAAAATATATTTTAGTTAAACACGACATATTTGTTCAGTGATAACTAAGAAAAAAGAAAGGCTGTAAAACCATAGACATAATGGTCTTGTCATGTATAACTGTACGAAGTTATGGTTCAAGCTTTATCCAATACAGATTGCCGATACAGATACATATAATTTTGTGATTGTTACAGATACAAATACTGGCTTTGCTGCACACCTCTACTTAACAGACAGATGAACAATCTAACCTGCCTAGATAATAATCAACAGGACCAATCAGACTCTCATATCCACATATTTGATTCATTTGAACACTTTTTATTAGATCTGCATTTAACATGCTGAAACAGACTCATGTCTTTTCTCTTTGTCCCACAGAAACTGGGCGAACAAGACTCTTTCTGAAGGTTATGGATATTTATCTCAGAACATAATTTATCAAATAAAGTGCCTCTGTACCGGCAAAACCTCAAATTCCCCAGACACCAACAGAACAAAAACCCACATTAACACCATCGACTGAAACACACTGAATGTCATGAAACTATTTCTGAACTGAAAAGAATGGAGTGATCGCTGATCTTTTGTTAGGCCACGGTTACTTAATCAATTCAGAAAGCAGCGCTAGACAGAATGCAGAAAGTGAAAATTGATTTGCAGTCTGGATTTAAGTATAAACTATAAACACTATAGAGGCCATATGAAACAATCTGAATTTAGTTTGCGGGCCAGTGGATCTATTACAATAGTAGTCATCTGTTTTTCGAATCATATAAAGGTTTGTGTGAGTAAAAACAAGAATGAGTGTTTAACATGTGAGGGAATGAACTTCTAATGAAGCATTGAACTACTGAGTGATGTGATAATAAAAATAAAAAAACCTGTCAAACTGAACTGGCTTCTCAATTTTACATCCACACAGACATAAAGACATCTAAGAAGAGTTTATCTAAGCAAAATCAAAGCTCCATGACCTATCCAAAAAAGAAAAGAAAGGTAAGAAGAAAAGAAAAGAGAGAGAGAGCTCAACCATCATTTTCAGGAACAACAGAAGAGCAGTATACAGTATTCACACAAGCTCTGCTCCTCTCTCATGTTAACCGTCTCTGTCTGTCAGTCTCTTCATCTCACGTCACTCTGGAAGTGAAGCACAGCAGCGGATCTCAGCTCTGCCCTCAATGCTCTCCACTTTCCAGTATTTTGATCCAGCTTTATGAAAAAATGACATCTGCGTTCATGTTAATTTCTCCAGAAATATCTGAGAATCAGCATTTCCACACATCATCTTTTTCACATATCAAATGTTTCACTGTATCAAAAAACATTCTGTAGCTGACGTTCATGGTCACTGACTGCTTCAGGCTCTAAAATGGCAAAAATACTTGTTTTCTTCTAATCTGATTTAACCTCCATTTCATAGATTCATATCTGAAGTAGATCCTGTAGCAGTATCATGTGAGGATGACATCTGAGTATCATCTAAAGTCTCACTGTACTATAGTATGAAATACCATGGTAAACTCCCTCCAAAAAGAGCATTAAAGGGATAGTTCACTGCCAAATGTAAATTCTGTCAACTCTCTCTCATGTTGATCCAAACAGGTTTTGTTTTTCTCCAGTTGAACATTTTGACACACGGTTTTGATCATGCTTTACCACACAAAACACTCAAATAACTACAACAATTCCAAACTGGATCATTAAGCAGAATCACAAATTCTCCCAAATATGATCATTTTGTTTATCTTTTGTATATCCAGCATGACATGATTGTGAAGAAGATCTGTAACTATAAAGTCTACAGTAAATGTGGACTCTGAGACACAGCCTGGATGATGATCGAAACATATTCAGGGATATAAGGAAGAATGTAATCCAGAATTATAATAAGTATAATAATTACAAGAATAATGTTTCTCTCGGTTCACAGTTTCGGTAAATGCACAGACACTATTTAACTGAACAGAGAAGACATCACTGAATTTAATGATGAACTGCCTTTAATCTGATCATTCTCAGCAGAAATTAAATATACACATATGACTAAAGACAATCCCTTTGTCGAGACAGCAGCTCTTACCTTCATCAATGTGATTCAACCCAGTATCTGCTCAATGAGACAGCGAACAGAGACAGATACAGACCCTTCATCAGCCAAAGCTGCTGTTCTCTCCACACTCTCTCCAGCAGGTCCCTCGGGTGTCCGAGTTACACAAAGCACTCATAAACAGGAACTGTATACAAGTCTTCATTTCAATGGAACTTCTTGTCTCACAGAAACTGCGCTGGTTTGATAACCCGCTCCCAAGAGCTGCCTAAAAGACAATGCAATTCTATTCAGAAGCAGCCCCATGGAAAAACAGAGCTGTGAGCAGCCATCTGAACTAAAGTAGGAGCATCACAATAATAAAAAGAGAACAGCAGCTGTCTACTGCAACGTCCACACTAGTAACATCACAACAGGTATGCAGCTTGACAGTGTAGTGATGTCCAATTAGATATTTGACCTGAATGGATGAAGGTTTATCAGTTTGAAGTGGCCTGCAGGAATAGCAGAAATCTTACAAAACCTGTAGGACAAAAGAAAAAATACAGGTAAAACTTTCACTGGTCTTTATATTACAGTAATTTTGCTGCCTCTAAGGAGTCAGCTGATCACTGTTATTTACAGCACAAGGCTTCTTCTTAAACTCATGATCCATGTGCAACCACTTTACAGAGATTACAGGGAAATTGAAAGAAACACACCTGAAGACTTATACGTTACTTATCTGAGATGCAACCAAAAGGAAAATAAGAGAGGTGTTGGGCAGACTGACATTTACATTCATTTGTTTAGCAGATACTTTTATCCAAACCGTCTGACAACAGAGGAGCATAAGCAATTTGTTACAAAGCCAAATAATATTCATAATGTACAATGCCAGGTTTATTTGAAAGCTAGACTACGAAACAAGCTAAAGCAGAGATTAAATGCAAAGAATAATAATTTTTGAGTTTTTAAGGGTTTTTAGTCATGATGATCTCAGCAGATCAGACGTCTTGCTTGAGTTTTGATGAGTGACTATGCTGTGAAGGAACGACAAGTTGGCACTCATTCACTGATCGCAGCTTGTGAAAACCTTGAATTTGATTCTGGAAGCAACAGAAGGCAGGTCCTCAGGGATCACATGGAGAACCTCCCCAGGGAGCCGGAGCTCTGACCGTCCCTCTGATAACACAGATCAAGCAACATTCACACTAGAGATGTTCCGATAACCTTTTTCTCTTCCCGATACCGATTCTGATACCTGGGCTCAGGGTATCGGCCGATACCGAGTTCTGATCCGATACCTGGGTGTGTAACTGGATATACAGCTGTATATACTACTAGCCCTGTGTAAATTGCGAGAATTATTTTATGGTGTGCTTCAGACTTATTATCCCTTAATAAAACATGAACAAATACATGGTGAACTACTGTATTTATTACAGTATTTTTATTATCTGACTTGAATTTGACAGTAATATTATTTATTTTCTTAAGCGAAAAAAAACTTCAAATGCAGCCAGAAATCTAACACCGCAAACTAAAAAAGGTATTTTAGTTTTACAATATAACTGTATAAAAAACTGCAACAAATAAGTCTAGGAATATAAAAAATGATATATTAATCAGATAATCTCTTTACAACAAAACAAGTAAAAAACAAGCAACCGTCTAGGCATAATTATTATTATTAATAGAGACGTATTATTATTACTACATAGAGACATAGCTAAATCTGCTGTAGGCTACAACAGTAGTTTAATATATTGTCAATTTACTCACGTTAAACCGAACATGTATTTTGATGGGTTGCCATGAAGATCTTTGAGTGTCTGTGTTTATGATATGACAGTTTTCTCAAATGAAACGGTAAATTCTCATGAAGTGACGGTTTATGCGTTCGTGTCCTCATATAGTGACACATGGCAGAGACTACAAAACAGTGAGCTCCCGCGCATCTCGCCCGTCACCCACAGAGATGTAGAATTTGCAGGAGTAATATTTAAATAGTATTTTGCAGTTTAATATTCACAGACACTATATTCGGCTACAGTCTGGAGCCCTGTGCTTAGACTAACACGGAAACGACTGAACGCAGCTGTGGGTACTGAATATACTCGGGAGTCGGTAACTTACTAGCGGTTCTACAGAGACGCTGGTATCATCACATTTTTACATTTTCAGCACCGACTTGGTAGTGAAGTGGCAGTACTTGTGGCATCCCTAGTCGCCGTTTTTACTGTCTGGTTGGTCCAGTCTGAAATACTGATAAACAGCGGACATACTGCTAACCACTGATCTATAATATAGAAGCGGCTTCACTGTCTGTTTGCGGTTTAGAACGCGATGAGCGATACAGTCATATATAGATCAGTGATGCTAACGCGCTTTAATTACATTTACATTTAATCATTTAGCAGACACTTTTATCCAAAGCGACTTACAAATGAGAACAACAGAAGCAGTCAGGTCAACAAGAGAACAACAACAGTATGCAAGTGCCATGACAAAAATTAAAAATTAAAAAATTAAAAGACAAGAAAAGGAAAAGTGCTAGTGTTAGTTGGTTAAGTGCTGGCGAAAAAGATGAGTCTTTAGATGTTTCTTGAAAATGAGTAAAGACTCAGCTGTACGAATTGAGATTGGGAGGTCATTCCACCAGCTGGGCACAGTCCAGGAAAAGGTCCGTGAGAGTGATTTTGAACTTCTTTGGGATGGTACCACAAGGCGTCGTGCACTTGCAGAGCGCAAACTTCTGGAGGGCACATAAGATTTAACCAATGAGTTTAGGTAAGTTGGTGCAGTGCCAGTGGTCGTCTTGTAGGCTAGCATCAGTACCTTGAATTTGATGCGAGCAGCTACTGGTAGCCAGTGTAACCTGATGAGGAGAGGAGTAATGTGAGCTTTTTTTGGCTCATTGAAGACAACCCTCACTGCTGCATTCTGGATCAATTGCAGAGGCTTGACAGTACATGCAGGAAGGCCCGCCAGGAGAGCATTACAATAGTCCAGTCTGGAGAGAACAAGAGCTTGGACAAGAAGTTGGGTTGCTTGCTCTGACAGGAAGGGTCTAATCTTCCTAATGTTGTATAAGGCAAACCTGCAGGACCGGGTAGTTGTAGCAATGTGGTCTGTGAAGCTTAACTGATGATCCATCACAACTCCTAGGTTTCTGGCTGTCCTCGAAGGAGTAATGGTTGATGAGCCCAGCTGTATAGAGAAGTTGTGATGAAGCAATGGGTTAGCTGGAATCACCAGGAGTTCTGTCTTCGTAAGGTTAAGCTGAAGGTGATGGTCATTCATCCAGCTAGAGATGTCCCTCAGACAGGCTGAAATGCGAGCAGCTACCGTCGGGTCATCTGGTTGGAATGAGAGGTAGAGTTGGGTGTCATCAGCATAGCAGTGATAAGAAAAGCCATGCTTCTGAATGACAGATCCTAATGATGTCATGTAGATTGAGAAGAGAAGTGGTCCAAGTACTGAGCCTTGAGGAACCCCAGTAGCAAGGTGTTGTGACTTTGAAACATCACCCCTCCAAGACACACTGAAGGATCTGTCAGAGAGGTAGGACTTAACCCACAGGAGTGCTGTTCCAGAGATGCCCATCTTTCTGAGGGTGGACAGGAGAATCTGGTGATTAACTGTGTCAAAAGCAGCAGACAGGTCCAGTAAGATGAGTACCGAGGATTTTGAAGCTGCTCTTGCTAGTCGCAGGGCTTCAGTAACCGAGAGCAGAGCAGTCTCAGTTGGGTGGCCACTTTTGAAGCCAGATTGGTTGCTGTCCAGGAGGTTGTTCTGTACAAGGAACATAGAAAGCTGGTTGAACAAAGCTCGCTCAAGTGTCTTTGCAATGAATGGAAGAAGGGATACCGGTCTGTAGTTTTCAAGAAGCACTGGATTTAGAGATGGTTTCTTGAGCAGTGGGCTTACCCGAGCCTGCTTGAATGCTGAGGGAAATGTTCCAGAGTGAAGAGAGGAGTTGATAACGTGAGTAAGCGAAGGTATGACTGAAGAAGAGATCGCTTGAAGGAGGTGAGTGGGGATCGGATCAAGTGGACAAGTAGTAGGATGATTGGACAGCAGAAGTTTGGAGACGTCCATCTCTGAGAGTGGGGAGAAGGAGGAGAAAGAGTGTGCGTCGGTCATTGTGAATTTGTCCTCAGTCTGCGGTGTGGAGAATTGGTCACTGATGGATCTAGTCTTATTTGTGAAGAAAACTGCAAAGTCATCCACTGTAAGAGTCGATGGAGGAGGTGGTGGCGGCGGATTAAGAAGAGAAGAGAAAGTCTTGAAGAGTGTCCAAGCGTCACAACAGCTGTTAATTTTGTTGTGGTAGTAGGATGTTTTAGCCGTGAAGACATTTGCAGAGAAGGAAGAGAGGAGAGACTGATACACACTGAGGTCTGTAGAGTTTCTTGATTTCTGCCATTTCCTCTCTGCAGCCCTGAGTTTAGAGCGATGTTCACGGAGAACCTCAGACAGCCAGGGGGCAGATGGGGCGGTGCGTGCTGGTCTAGACAACAGTGGGCAAAAGTTGTCCAAGCAAGATGTTAAAGTGGAGCAAAGAGTGTCCGTAGCGCTGTTCGTGTCCAGAGCAGAGAACTGAGAGAGTGCAGGAAGCGAGGATGAAACCACAGAAGATAGGTGAGATGGAGAGAGGGAGCGTAGGTTCCGTCGAAAGGTGAACTGCGTTGGAGTGTGAGGCACTTCAGGAGTAAGTGCTAGGTTAGCAGTAATGAGGAAGTGGTCTGAGGTGTGCAGTGGAGCAACTGGAGAGTTGTCCACAGAGCAACAGCGCATGTAGATGAGGTCCAGTTGGTTGCCTGAATTGTGAGTCGCTGAAGTAGACACTAGCTTGAGATCAAATGAGTTGAGCAGAGTTTTGAAGTCAGCAGCCTGGGGTTTATCTAGGTGGATGTTGAAGTCACCAAGCAGTACCAGAGGAGTACCATCTTCAGGAAAGTTTGATAGCAGCACATCCAACTCCTCTAAGAAGTTTCCCAATTGACCAGGGGGACGATAAATGACCACAAAGTGGATTTTAACAGGGTGGGTTACAGTAATGGCATGCGATTCAAATGAACCAGTACCAGTAGGTGATGGCTGAAGATCAAATTTCCATTCTTTTGATATAAGGAGACCCGTCCCTCCACCCCTCCCAGTGGTACGAGGAGTGTGGGAACAAGTGGAATTAGTGGAGAGGGCTGCAGGGGTGGCAGTATCTTAAGGTTTGATCCAAGTCTCTGTCAGTGCCATGAGGTTGAGACCAGAATGAGCAGCAATAGAAGAAATGAAGTCTGCTTTGTTAACTGCAGAATGGCAGTCCAGAGACCAACTGGAATAGAGAGCGTAGTAGTAGAGGTCAGAGGGACAGGCCGTAGGTTTGTCAGACAGGCCTTCCTGCGACGTACATAGCGCGCTCTCCGAGTGTTAGTAGTGATAGTAGAGATCTGAAAGCACATAGTGACTACAAGTGTAAGAGATAGGAGAACAAGGTACACAAAAAGTAAAGAAAGAGGAGAAAAGCAATACTCAAGTGCCCTGTCGGTGTCCTTGCTCGCTGGAGTCGCGCAGGTAGAGTCGATTGTCTTTACACTCGTCCGTCTTCACACGAGGAGGGCTCACACGAGGGCTGCCGCGGTGAAACTTAGCGCTTTTGTATTAGCCTGATTACCTGTGATTGAAGTCAGCTGGCCATGCCTCACTATTTAGCAGATCGAAACCAGGCAGTCCCGCGATAGGCAAACGCAAAACCAAGCGCCACTTTCAGCACGTATTAACCAGGGTAAGTTAATGTCTTCTTCGCTGCTCTAAACAGGAGTTGCTTGTGGCAACACAGCACAACTTCCTGTGTTTGCAGTGCATTCTGAGCAGCGAAGAAGAACCGTGCAGTGGTTAGGCAAAGCTATCGGTCATAACTAGGTCTTGAAAATGGTATCGGATCGGTATATGGGTTCATGTACTCGCCGATGCCAGAATTTGTTGTGGTATCGGTGATATTTCCGATACTAGTATCGGAATCGGAACAACTCTAATTGACACAGATTCATTCATCTGGATATCGTCAACATTATCATTTTCAATATCTAACAGTGACAATTAATCGACACTTTGACCTTAAGAGCTAACCTAGCTCACATATATGCTATGTTATTCTTGTTTTAACAGTAATAATTCAGACAAATATCAGAGACAGAGAAGCATATACACTACATACATACACAAAAATGCTTAAAATGACACCTCTTTTAAATCAGGTTTATAATTGACAGCATTTGGATTTGCCTGTTAAATGCTGTAAATGACAGAATACGTTTTGTTAACAGTAATCAAGCAGGCCTAATCAAGTAATCAATCATTTAGTCGAAGTCTGAGTGAAGGTAGCCTGGTTTCTCCCAAGGTTTTTTTCTCCATTCTGTCACCGATGGAGTTTCGGTTCCTTGCCGCTGTCGCCTCTGGCTTGCTTAGTTGGGGACACTTCATCTACAGCGATATCGTTGACTTGATTGCAAATAAATGCACAGACACTATTTAACTGAACAGAGATGACATAACTGAATCCAATGATGAACTGCCTTTAACTATCATTTTTGCATTATTGACACTGTTTTCCTAATGAATGTTGTTCAGTTGGTTTGACGCAATGTATTTTGTTTAAAGCGCCATATAAATAAAGGTGACTTTGACTTTGAAGGAGGGACATGAACCTGGTACCTGATTAGGGGGCATCACTTCTTATGTTCGTGTAATGACCCTTGCAGCAGGGCCGGCCCGAGGCATAAGCGAACCAAGCGGCTGCTTGGGGCTCCCAAGTGTTTTTTTTTTTACATTAAATAACGTAAACAAGTGATATAAATGAATGAATGAATATGAATGAATTAATTAATGAATCAAGACAAGATATTCTGATTTGCCGACAACTGCTGCTGTGTCTGCTAGTGTTTGAGTCATGCCCAATTGCACATAAACACCTCGCGTGCATTGACAATTCGCTCCGGACCGCAAGTGCGCGTCACTGTAATAAATGATAAGCCATGTCACAAAAATGGATGTATCCCTCTTGTGCCGAAAAGAGAAAGAAGAAAAGGACAGAGGAGGAGAAAAAAAGAGCAAGATAAAGGTATGTTTGCATGATTATTTACAGTCTGTTTTGTGCAGCAGCAGCACAAATTGTGTTCACGTCACTTGAGTTAGCAGCTTGTCATGACTCAAGATCTTATAAAACCATCACCAGAGCTAAAGTTAAATCGCCGCCATCAACAGTGAAATGTCTCGCATTATTAATATACATTTATCTAGGTGTATTTCACTTATTGATTATAGATATCAGTTTAAGTTGGAGAAAACAGCCGAAGGGGAAGGAGTATTTTCAGTATCTAGTTTTTATTATTTAGTTTTTATTATATAGTTTTTATTAATACATAACCTCACTGTATTCATTTATAATGTAACATTATAGCATGACATTTGTGTCAATAATCTTCAGGCACAGGTGACTCCGCGTGGTGGGAGACTCGGGCCGGCACTGCCTTGCATTGATCAAATATAATCAACTCAAATTTATTTGTATAACGCTTTTCACAATATACACTGTTTCAAAGGAGAAAATCATGATGTTAATATCTTACTGCCTTATAATGCCATTTAGCAGATTAGATACGTGCGATAGTTTAGATTTTGCAACAAGATACAGTATTCTGTAACTTTCCATCCTAGTGCAAATCTTTTATCACGGATGTTGAGTGCACGTGTGTGTTGAAGCTGCTCATCTCTGGACTGATCTGCAGTGAGTCCTAGCGTTCCTCTCTGAATGAGTTCCTGTGAGCTCAGATGATGCTGGATTCTCATGTCCACTGGAGTGGAGAGCAGTAAATGCATGACATGTTGCTTTAGAGAATTAGCATATAAATGAACTCAGTGCTTATCAAGTCTATTTATGAGCCCAACTGCACTGAGAGTTAGTCCTGCTACTCTCCAGCATCATTACATCTGTGAGGGACGTCGCTCATCTCACACAGAACTCTGACACTTATTTTCATAGTAGACACTTTCTTACCAAAAGCTCTCAAGAATAGAAGCTGAGAATCCATGTCTTCAGAAGGAGAACAAAAATACAACACAACCAATAGACCAAATAAGCAACTGTAGCTTCAAGCAATATTTCTGGATCAACTGACAGCATTTGAAGACAGGACTATTAATACCATAAAAAGTCTAAAAACTCTAAAAAACTTTTTGAGTTGTGTTTCACCAGATGGTTTGCTGTTTTACAAACTGTAGAATAATTCTCAAACTCTACTCTATACTGAACTCCAGATGAATCTCTTCGGACAGTCTCTCTTGTCATCTCTCATCATCTAATCTCCTATTTTCTATCTATACTCGCTCCTACAAATTTGACTAACAAACAACACAAACTCCCTTCATTGGCTCATGATGTTTACCAAATCTACTTGGTCAGAGTTTTAGAACCACTGAATATATAGGTACATTCAAATTGTAATTACATTGCATTCAGAATCACTCACATTAACATTCACTCACAAAAACATTACTGCATAATCATACTGAGTGGGCTACAAGCTCATAACAATCTCTCCAGTCCAAATTAAATCACATTCAAAGCCCAAGTCCTCTGTTATGACCACACAAGTGTTTTGGTTTGTCGATGTGCTTCAGTAGCTCGACATCACATCATTTATTCCCTATTGCTCACATCAGATCACACAAATTAGATTTAAATTGGTACACAAACACTGCCGAGACTTTAACGAGGAGATATGGTGGACGTAGAGTTATACCAAGGATATAACAAGGTAGAAAAACATCAAATTAACTTCATTTCCATCACCTGACTCTGTATCCCTTTCCATGAAAAAAGCAATGATACACACAAATGTCCTCTGCAGTGCCATCATCCTTCACATCCACACACATCAGCCATTGTTTTCAGACAGATACACACCCAAAGACACTCACACACAAATACAAACTCTCTCTCTCTCTCTCTCTCTCTCTCTCTCCCACACACACACACACACACACACACACACAAACTCTCTCTCTCTCTCTCTCTCTCTCACACACACACACACTCACACACACTCACACACAAATACAAATTCTCTCTCTCTCTCACACACACACACACACACACACACACAAACACACAAACACACAAACTCTCTCTCTGCTCTGGGTTTGTATCTACTGCATTAACCCTAATTTCATTCATATTGAGACGTCTCATTTAAATCAACAATCAAAATCAGCCAAACAGCCCAGTCATTAATATTCATCCTGGAAGGTTTACTTCATGAATATTTACACTTACTTTCCAACAGTTTTGCCAAAAACCGTTTTCTTTGCCAAAAGTGCTACGAAGTGAATCTATTTATTGATTTCCCGTCACTTTTAATTCTTAATTTACCAGTTTATGTCCTTATGAGAGTGACAGAGAAAGAGGACAGGTGTTTTATTCTGGGCTTCTGACTGTGGAGATGGAAAAACATGTGAAGCATCGACATACTGTGTGTTTCAGAAATAATCACACACTTACGCATACACACACACACACACGCAAACACACACACACACACACACACACAATTGTGTTAGTAAAGGCATCTAATAGATTTTCATCGTTTTTCAATCAGATTAAAGATATATTCTATAATTTAAACCTAACCCCCAAAACATAACCATCATAGAAACATGTGCACAATTATAGAATTAAATGAAACATGACTTGACCAAAATATAAGACTTTAACTAGTTAGGTATGGCTCAGTAGTCCGTGTTCAACAGGTTTTTACTATATTAGAGAAGACATTTTGGATGCACACACACTTCAGACATACAACTGTGTGTGTGTGTGTGTGTGTGTGTGTATGAGAGAGAGAGAGAGAGAGAGATAGAGAGAGAGAGTGAGTATGGGAAATAAAAGACTAATGATATAAGTTTTTCTCTTGAAAGCATTAAGATCTTCATACATTTACATTTATCTGACGCTTTTATCCAAAGCGACATACAATTGCTATATATGTCAGAGGTCGCACGCCTCTGGAGCAACTAGGGGTTAAGTGTCTTGCTCAGGGACACATTGGTGTCTCACAGTGGATTCAAACCCAGGTCTCTCACACCAAAGGCATGCGTCTTATCCACTGCGCTAACACCACCCACATACATTCATTCTCGAAGCTGCTGAGATAAGAATCAACAAACTCGATATGTTCTCCACACTGCACACTTAAAAGAACACACAAATTGGTTCGTTTGGAAGATTCATTTCCATAAGCTGCTTCTAAAAGCTGATTGACAGATTCATTTCAGTCCGTGACTCCAGAAGAATACTGCAGAAATAACTGAAGTTCACAGTCAGCAGCATGAGCTAAGCGACATCAGAATCTCACACTTACACCCAAGCATCCGTCACGGCAGAATCTTCATGCTCAGGTGTGAAGACCATCTGGAAACTCAACCATATGGATCTCTGTCGCAGCAGATGGACCCTTAGCATCTAATGGAGCTGATCTCTCGTCAGCAATACCATCAGTATGAACGACTTAGCTGTCTGCAGTCACAATCTAAATCACGGTCAGGCTCTTACAGGTGTGTACATGCAGCGCTCCATCCTCAAATGTTATTCTGTAGCCCTGACATGTGAATTCACGTGAATAAGAGCACATGCTCCTCACATGATGTTTACAGCTCAGCTGATTGGCTCAGATGTTCAGGGATCAGGAGCTCCAGCCGAGCAGCTGCTATTGAGATGAGAGTCTCAACAGACATAGATCTCCAGGCATTTAAAGGGTTAGTTCACCCAATAAACAAACTTAATGTCTTAATGTCATTAATGACTCACCCTCATGTCGTTCCAAACCCGTGAGACCTCCGTTTATCTTCTGAACACAGTTTAAGATATTTTAGATTTAGTCCGAGAGCTCTCAGTTCCTCCATTGAAGCTGTGTGTACGGTATACTGTCCATGTCCAGAAAGGTAAGAAAAACATCATCAAAGTAGTCCATGTGACATCAGAGGCTCAGTTAGAATATTTTGAAGCATAGAAAATACATTTTGGTCTAAAAAAAGCATAAACTACGACTTTATTCAGCATTGTCTTCTCTTCCATGTCTGTTGTGAGAGAGTTCAAAACAAAGCAGTTTGTGATATCCGGTTCGCGAACGAATCATTCGATGTAAACGGATCTTTTTCAAACAATTCACCAAATCGAACTGAATCGTTTTAAACGGTTTGCATCTCTATTAACTGAAGATGAACACCAAGCCGAGCCAGATAACGAACGAACGATTGACTCGTTCTCGAGTCAAGAACCGGTTGCATCGGTTTTCGGATCACCAGTAGTTCTTGCGGACAGTTCGATTCAATAAACCAGTTGAAGAAAACGGTCCACCGGTTCTTTTGCGCTCTACATAATGGCGTCATTTGCGATGATTGCCCTTGATTCAAGCCTTCGGTTTACCCGTGCTCATAACACTAGCACAGAATCAGTTCAGAATCAATCACCAAAAGAACCAGTTCGGTTCAGACGCTCTGTGTGTCAGTCTGGTTCATGCTGAATCACACATGCACAGTATCATCAGCTCCTCGGTTCTCGAATCGCACGCGTCTGACAGAAACGGTTCTTGACTCGTGAACGAGTCATTATCTGGCTCTGTGTTCATCTTCAGTTCTCTCTTCACAGCAGTTCAGTCAGATACTGTTTGAGTAAATGAATTACTCTGGGATATTGGTTTGTTTGAACTCAGAGGGAGTGTCAGCCACATTAAAAAAGTTAACAGCTTAAGTCATTTGTGGATTAATGCGTATTGGAGACGCTTAGTTGGGGTCACTTCATCTACAGCGATATCGTTGACTTGATTGCAAATAAATGCACAGACACTATTTAACTGAACAGAGATGACATAACTGAATCCAATGATGAACTGCCTTTAACTGTCATTTTTGCATTATTGACACCGTTTTCCTAATGAATGTTGTTCAGTTGCTTTAACGCAATGTATTTTGTTTAAAGTGCTATATAAATAAAGGTGACTTGACTTGACTTAAACTGGAAAATAACTGTTATTTTTTCTTGCATTATTGACAAACTATATTCCTGTTTGACACTGTAAAGTTGCCTAGAGAAAATATGTATTGTATAAAGCGCTACAGAAATAAAGATGAATTGATTAAGTAAAGCAATTTGTTTTGTTTTTCAAGACTTGCGATCGGTGTGAAGACCTCATCATTGACCCCCAAATGTTTGCATTTACATTTAGATAATTTGGAGCTGAAGAGCCTCTTGCTCCCTCACTGCTGTGTATTGAACATGTTGCCATGACAACTGCGACTGCCACCCTTGGCCTGCTCTTCCTCTGATGCTGTGTGATATCTGAATGTCAGGAGCTTTCTGTTCTTCACAGCAAACCAAACCATGACCTTCATGTCTGTGCGAGACCTGTAGCTGTCCTGGGCCAGCGATCCCAAGAGACGGCCTTAACAAGACTGAGGCGGAAGGGTTAGGTATGTTCCTTCTCAAGTTAGTCTAGCCTACAGAGTGTCTCTCCCAGATGAAATCATTCACAGACGAGTCTCAAAATCTGAACACCAAACTCTAATATCGCGTTTACAATAGTTACAATTAAAATGATTTTTGGTGTTAACTGATGAACACAGGAGCATCAGTGAACTTATCAGCTGTTAGTGAGAGGATGTTCATTGTTGTCTGTTTATGTCTGCAGTCTGCCGTTACATCTTGAAGCCATTGTAATTATATATAATTAATTAATAATAAAAGAAAGTTTTAAAGAAAAAAAACTCAAAGCAGAAAAAGTGCACACAAAAAACATACTCAAGCTCCACAGACGTTATTTCAGTGTTTGAAATTTAACTACCATTTATTCTAAGCACTTTTGTGTTTGAGATCAAGTGATCTCTCCTTCTGGCAACTAACATAATTTATTTAATCTTTGATTTAATCTCATTCATCAGTTTTAATTAGAGAGCTGATAAATGTTCCTGTCAACACAATATGTGAGGTGAGCATCACTAGGTCCATCTTTAATACACCAGACCTGAGGCAACGGTGATGTAAGGGATCCTCGCACCAGACCAGGCTCTGTACTATTAGACAAAAGGACATTATATGGACTGCAAGTATTAATGCTATTGCTAACATAAAAATTCATAAATGTCAGTCTATGACACGTTGGAGAAACAAACCGCAGGAATCCAGACAGCAAGCAGGAAGTCATGAATACGTATCAATCATCTTCAAATCATCACATCAGTGTCAATTAATTGTGCTTTTCCTGACAGAAATCAGTACATGCTTTTAGCTGCTGCGCCTGCCTCCACATAAACACAGCAGAAACGAAGCAGCACACAACCACAGTCTCTGATTCAGCATTCAGTGTTTGAACACCTCCCGATTCAACATATTAGATGAAGACAGAAAGACTATATCTGATGAAAACTCACACTAGGATAAGACAATTCATCAGAAAATTTATCACAATTACCTTAATCATAGCATGCTATTTAGAAGAAGAGCATGAAAGTTTTTGGCTACTGCTTGGTTTTATAGTTTCTTCGATATCTCAAAATCATTCAAAAGAACCAGGAAAAAAACTAATAAACTCACAGTTCAGTGTTGACATTACCAATGAATACTAGTAAAACAGTAGCATTACTGGGGACTGACCACAACATTGCTTACTTCTGTACATGACTAACGATCGTGGTTTGAGAGGGCTTTCAAACCTCTGTGGTTTCTAAAGCACCTTGCAGATAGTCAATAAATGGACAGCCAAATGAAATCAGTGGCTCCCAGAGCAGAATTCATTTCCTTCCCTGTTCTCTTCGGCACCCATCAGAAGCAAACGCTGCCTGACCAGAATGGATAATAAGTACAGCTCTAAAACTCCAAACAGCATGCAAATGGAGTCACAGGACCAAATCAGTCTGGTAGTGAACGTCAGCATAAATACTGTAAATGCTTGGCTATGATTTCTGATAAGAGTTATACAAAAACAGCTGTCAAAATGGAGAACAGTAGACATTAGTAAGATACTGTCAAATCAACATTACAATATGAAACCTTTTCTTTTTTCATTTTGTTCTGAGAAGGATCGCCAACAATGTAATGATGTACTGTTGAGAACCAAAAGAGTAGAATCAGCCAGAATGTGGATTTGATGGTAAATTTTTCACACGCCATTCCTTTTTTCTACAGACTCAGTGGGTAACAAATAACTAAAGGGAGCTACTACTTCTTCAAGTACATTCCAACACACGGTTCAAATATCACAGTTAAATTCATTTTGCGCATCTGTTTAGACAACCTGACTGATGCATAATTAACATTTAGGTATAGAACCTGTGCAGGATTTTCTATCATGTATCACAATGAGATCACATACCTTAGTGGCAAGAATATTCTTCCATGTAACTCATAAACACATGTAATTTCCTGTGGCTGCTAAAGGATCATCTCCTGGTGAACCCTACAGTCTGTGTAAATATCCCAATACCCCATATTGACCTGATCCAACAGAGACCCCTCTTGGCAGCTCATCCAACACACACAGATAGAGACAGCCAAAGCTTTCGTTTAATTTGTCACTGTTCCCACATCACCACCGTTAGCTCATAAATTGAGAAGCATACAAGGCTAGCACTTTCGTAACATCGGGATGCAATCGCATGGATGGCCGTAATGCTATCTGACAACAACAGGAGCAGAAGCAGAATGTGAAAATTGTGACATGCACCATTCTACACACGCAAGCATCATACAACACCATCTAACTAGTGATCACTGAATTCTTAATAAGCAAAAGAACACTGTTAGCTTCAGATGCTTTCACTGCTTGTGTTCATGTCCGTAACAGTAACTTCATGGAAGAAAAAAATAATTATCATAATGGCATTGTAAAGCCTTGCTGTGATTTAAGTGAGAGATAATTGAGTGTCTGTGGGTTCCAGAGTTAGTGTGCATCCTAATGAGCGCCCTCTTTATCCTGAGAGCTAATCAATAGCACTAATGGACATAAGCAGCCTCATCAATAACATTACATGGAAAGAAGTTCTTGCTCTGGCTCCATAACACACATAAGCTACAAACTACACCTTTTTTTAAATAATGAGACATTATCAATGAGTGTTTCATCTGTTAGTTCAAGGGCCTCTTGTGTGCAGACACTATCTCAACACATTCCTCCAGCTGAGCCAATGAAAGCTGCTCCGAAGACTACAGACAGCAGGACCTGTTTGAAAGCTTCAGTGTACTGGAGGTTCAAAGGTCCAGCAAGGACACATGCAGGTGTTGTTCTGCATCAGTCTGTGAGACACTGGCCCTCCGACAACAATCACGTGAAAATCCTGTTCGCTCATCATCATCATCATCATCACGACACTAGATGCGCTGCTTCTGATCGTGCTTCTACATTCAGATCAATGCGCAAAATAATCATATAATTCACGTCTGATTCTCACTCACTGAACAAACTCCAGCACAGCGGGCAATCCAGAGACAGAGGAGTAGAAACAAACCCAATAAACAGAGACGCGTCCGGGGGAGATGTCATATCAACATCAGGCTATAAGAATCAGGAATCGAGAATGATCTGTCCTGAAACATCACAGTAAGGAGGACTGAAGTTCAGTCGCACATCCTCTGTTTACAACACCACGAACACACGCCTCACGAGCGCCTGCAGAAATAAAGATCATGATGACAAAAGACCATCAGATGTCTTACCTTCAAACCCGAAGAGTACGAAGAATCCCGGGATGAGGATCGAGTGTATCCAAAAGCAGCTCATTTCGTCTGATTCCGATGAATGCAGATCTGCCCCGTTCCTGTGTGTATGTGTGTGTGTGTTCTACCTCGGCTCGTCTCGGTTCGGTTCGGTTCGGTAATGACAGCAGCAGCTCGCGCTTGTGTTCGAATGCGGATGCTGCAGAGCTGCTCTGATGTTTTTCTGGTGCTTTGCTGCCATCTAATGAAAACGCGATTGAAGCTCATTACTGATTAAAGACACGTACTGGTCTGACTGCGGTAAAGTTGGTTTTATTATCGCACATTCGGACTTCCACGTTCAATAACTTTCTAATTACATGTGCAATAAAGTAAAATTTTGCTAATTATATTCAGCTCCATTTTTGTCATCCTACTACGTTTTTCACAAATGATAAAAATGGCCAAGTATTGATTTATGAACGTCCACTGAATGTCCAATGAGGTGTGGAAACAAGATAGGGACCGTCTAAAAAGTAAAAAAAAAAAAAAAAAATTGTGCAAACAGCCAACTACATTTAAAATAAATTACAGATGAACCTGCAAATATAACTCACATTATATCTTCTAAAGCTATAGATTTTCCTTTAGCACCAATAAAAATTTTATTATAATCATAATATTTTTTGAAAAGATGTTTAGGAAATAAAAAAAATAAAAAAAATCTTTACATGAACTATAATATCCCTTATGAAAAATAATTTTATTCAAGTGTGCTATTAGGACACTTCTTTTAATCTAAAAACAGGAATGTAGACTTTTAGTTGACTTTTTATGTACTTCTCAGAAATGGGCTTTATGTGCTCCTCAGAAATATACTTAAAATGACATTTAAGTATACTTGACTTATACTTACAAAAAGTCTAAATATATTTGAGCTATACTCCTAGAATCCGTGTTTTCATTATTATACGGTAGATGGCGCTAGTACACATCTTCTGTACAGAGTAAAAAAAAACATAACTGAAGAAGAAAAAAATAAACACCAGATACTAACACATGTAACACAGTCATCTGACATGAAACGGCTTCAAAACTGTAACATTATGGAATAAAATGTCGACTGGTAATAATGACATTCAAGCTTTGGGGTGTTGATCGACTCATGTGTTATTAACATGTGACAAATGTTATTTCTTTATTTTTTATGAAACTTACCCACATTAAAATGTTTACAAAAATAATGTATGAAGCTAGAATAAAATGTTTTTGCACACTAGCAGATACCCTCTTTTTTTGTGGATGTTTTGTATGTTCAGATAGTCATATAACAAAATAAATACAAATTCAAATCTAAATAGGGACATAGTAGTATACTTAAAGTATAATGTAAAGTTCACTTAAAGAAAACTTATGAGTACAGTATGAGTTGCAGTATAAAACTACTAAACTAGTAGTTTACTGAGACTACGTCAAAGTGTACAAAGTATTTAATCTGTAAACTATCATTATACCTATAAGTTCACTGTAAGTATAATTGCAAACACAGAGATAAACTAGTTGTGTGCTCAAAGTTTGCTACTGTTATACTTAAAGTATACGTAAAATTATACTTTTATTTACTAGAAAGTGGGCCAATTTAGTCCCAAGGAGTAGTAAAGCAGTACACTTACAAGTATACTACTAGAACACTGATATTTGTATACTTTCTATATAAAGTATACTTAAAAATATACTTGAACTTTAAGATACTTAATAAAATAAACTTGAAGTATGCTTATTTATGTTAAGGGATGATATATTGGTAAAGTAGAAAATCATGTGTAATCTCCTTCACTTCATTTAACAGCTGTTTTTATTTATTTATTTGCCTCAAAATGAACAATAACTGTTTTGATTTTAACAGTGACATATAATTTATTTCAATTGGTTTTGAAAGCATGGGCCGACTGCTCCAAAGCAAGTAGGAACATCTTGTATGGACCCCACAGAACATACTACAGCCCATGTCTTGCTGTTTTATTCACCTCACTTTTTCTTGTATTTAAGTGTGACAATGACTAATCAGTGTAACAGTGTCCTCCATGTGTTAAATAAAACAAATTGCTAAACCTTTATGTTTTAACCTTTATGACTTAGTTTAATAGTTAAGTTTAATATTAAGCTTTCACAATATTTCAATTCAAGTTCATCGAATGATGTTTACAGTCCTGCAGAAATATCACTGTCCATGGTACTGAAACCATCAGATGACTGACAAGTACTGAGAAAGCATGACAGCAAACAGAATGTTTATTTTGGGTGAACAGTTCAAAAATTAGTGGCAAACTTTTTTCAAGATGGTTTATTAATCATTTGCACCTCATATATATTCAATTTGTACCATCACTGTGTTTTAAGGTTTTCTTCAATGACACATCATTCAGTTCAATAACTTTCAAAAGGAGTGTCACACTGCTCCAAAACAAGTTGCTAAATATTTATTTATTTATTGTTTTCCCCAAGTTTCCATTTAAAAAAATAATTTTGGGTTGAAAAAGTTCTGAAGGTCTTTTGAAACAGTTTCTTCAGAAAATTCAGGCCTATTTAAAGGTCCTTGTCTTGTTAAAATCCATTTTGAAAAGTATGTCTAATGAAACATAATTAACATAATTAAAAAAGCCAACCTGCAATTTATATAAAATGACAGTCAAAAACATGATACAAATTGTCACAAATGGTCTCAACATTAAAATTGCTCAGAATTAGTCTCTACCAATTGCTCTTGATGTATTTATCCTAATATACTGTACATATTGTTTAATGTCATGTTCTGTCTTGTTTGAAGTCTCTTTAATAATATGATGGGATCAATACAATGGACAGTTCTGCAATAATGAAAACATCAAACAGTGCAAATAGATTATGACATTTTGAAATTTCAATGCCCAATCAAAAAATAAATAAATAAATAAAAAAATTTGTAAAAGATAATATACAGTCTGTTTAATCAAAACCTGGAGAGCACTGTTTCTGGATTGATCCCAAATCTTTATTACACTTAACAAAAAAAAATAAACAGAGGAAACAGAGGAAAAAAAACAGAGGTAAAATAATTAAACAAGAATGCATGTTCTGTGGTTTTCTCTGTAAACTCTGTAAAATTTGTTTTAGAATTTGTTTTAGAACACTTCAGCCATACTATACTATAAAAAGCTATTGAACTGGATTATATGCATATAAAAAACGTGTGTGTTTGTGTGTGTGTGTGTGTGTGTGTGTGTGTGTGCGTGTGTGTGTGTGTGTGTGTGTGTGTGTGTGTGTGTGTGTGTGTGTGTGTGTGTTGGAGGGGTTAGTTCATTGGCATCCAATCAAATTGTAGCAAACATTCCTCCACTATGGCAGTAAGGGTGGGAGCATTCCAGCTTTCCTGGAAAGTCTCCTTGTCAGATGGTACACAACACACATATGTTCACATTTCAGCAAAGCATGCAGATTTGCATCTCAACACTTGTTTCCATGACATTTTGGCCAAAAAGTATTAAGGCTTGTTTAAAAGCTATGAAAATGTTAATCTTTCCATTAACAAAAAAGGATCTGACATCAGATCTTTGTACTGTGGTAAATAAGCTATACTGAGTTTGTTTTAGGGCAGCTATAAAAATAATGCAGTTAGCATTAACATGAAAAATTCAGAACCATGGACAGTGACGATTCTTCTAGACTGTAAATATTAATCTGTGAACATAGATTATGATATTATTGAATGCATTTAATGTTAGATTAATACATAAAACACAAAAACATAAAACAGAATAATGTATCTTTGTTAATTTAACACCTGGAAAACAGTGTTGTATACTTCATTATAATGATCACAGCTTTGTATCACACAAAACATACTAATACAAAGATGAAAAGACAAGAAAACACGTACTGCAGATTGTTTTGTAAACTCCTTATTAGGATTTCCAACTTGTTTGAGAGCACTCCTTTCAAAACCTATAGATGGGGATAAAGTGTGATTAAGAAAAAATAACCACAACACACAGCTAGTACAAATGGATAATAAAAGACAAATATACATACCTTGAAGAGTAGTTTGCTCTATAGGGTCAGATAAACAATTTTCAAACAAAAATTGACCATATAAACCAATAACATTTACAATAAAGAGTTGTAGTATGTTCTTTCAGTTTAGCTAAACATTTTACAGAACTGAATAATTTGTCATTTAGGAAATCAATGCAACAGGCTGAGAATAGTTATTGGCCATATAAAGCAAATAATTGCAAAATAAAAATTTATATTATGTTTATTAGGGCCAAATATTTTTTTCCATCATGATCTAGAACAGTCCATGGAGCCTTTTGAAAGCAAATGAACTGGATGATAGAAGAATCAAATCCAACACATTGGCAGTCTCAAAATGACCACATAGAGCAAATAATAGTACACTGAAAAGCTGTAGTGTGTTATTAAATGTAAAATTAATAATTTACAATGTGTACTGGGTAAGGCAGCGTCTTTCTTCAAAAGCTATTAAACCAGAAGGTGTCTCAATGATGAAACCCATAGAAAACAATGATGTTCAAAATTAAACACAAAGAGCAAATAATTGCCTATTAAAGACTTGTAGTATTTTCTTTAGGGTCAAATTCATATTTTGAAGCAGTGTGACCCTCCTTTGAAAAGTTATTGAACTTGATGCTGTGCTACTGAAGAATCCCACACAACAGTCCTTGGTCCGTGTACATTTTGATAGTTTGATTTTCAATTTGAATGAAATAAGCAGAAATAAGAAAACAGTAGTTTTCTTTCATTTTTTCATTTGTAAAAAAAAAAAAACCCTGCCTTGATTATAGTTTTTTTTGGTTCATGAGCAGAAAATGGAAAAACGAACTCAAAATTTGTTTCCTATTTGGTGCCTAAACTCTGGAATAACCTACCTAACATTGTTCGGGAGGCAGACACACTCTTGCAGTTTAAATCTAGATTAAAGACCCATCTCTTTAACCTGGCTTACACATAACATACTAATATGCTTTTATTATCCAAATCCGTTAAAGGATTTTTAGGCTGCATTAATTAGGTAAACTGGAACCGGGAACACTTCACATAACAACCTATGTACTTGCTACATCATTAGAAGAATGGCATCTACGCTAATATTTGTCTGTTTCTCTCTTGTTCCGAGGTCACCGTGGCCACCAGATCCAGTCTGTGTCCAGATCAGAGGGTCACTGCAGTCACCCGGATCCAGTACTTATCCAGACCAGATGCTGGATCAGCACCTAGAAAGGACCTCTACATCCCTAAAAGACAGCGGAGACCAGGACAACTAGAGCCCCAGATACAGATCCCCTGTAAAGACCTTGTCTCAGAGGAGCACCAGGACAAGACCACAGGAAACAGATGATTCTTCTGCACAATCTGACTTTGCTGCAGCCTGGACTGCATAATAAAAAAAGAGAAGGTCATAGATCGGGCTTTCTTCTGTGCAACCGAACACATTTCAAAGAAATATTTATTTCAGAAATTAGGTTATTGTATTATTTAGTTGTGCTTAGTTAAATCTGTATGGTGAAGCTGCACTACTTGTAGACAACGCAGGATGGATGAGAAGCACAGCTAAAAAAAATAATAAAATAAAATAGATGTAGGGGAGTCCCCTAGATATTTTTTAGTAAAAGATAATTATGACCAATCTGATTAAGCTCATTCAGTTAGGATACTGTACATTTCGTTAATTCATTATTTACATTGTCATTCATGTGATTGAAGTCTGTTTTATGCTGTGTAACGTCTGCTTAGGATCATTGATGGGTGGTTACATTTTATGTATTAAGAGACCCTTTTAGCCTTTTGTCATTTGAATATAAATTACAAACCTGGCCACACCATCAACATTTATGTGGTTGCTAAAGTTAAGTGGTTGTATCAATATCAAGAAAAGGCTAGACAGATCAGCTCTCTCTCGTCTCCTCACCTTTTGCTCATTATGATTTTTTCTGTTGACACTGGAACCCGCATGAACTACAAAACCTATTTTACCTAATAGCCTAAAATATAAAGCTTGAAAAACATTGCACATATGGAAACAGTTGGATTTGCGCTGAAAGAGAGAGGTAGGGTATGAGCTCAACTTTACCTTGAATTTTGCTTTGTTTTGGCTTTTTTATAGCTAAGCCTATATTATATACTGCAATTGTATATATCCATTATAAATATTATATATATGTATTTTATTTTATATGACATCAGTTACTACATTATTTTTTCTGAAATTGAAGTAACTGTAAATGTTATTGCGTGTTTGTACTTTTCATATTTTTAGCTATACACCAAAACTAGTGAGGTTCCATTAGGTTTTTACATGGAGCTATCAACACTAATCTGACCGCCTGCAATCAAAAAGGCTATATGTTATTAAATTGTAGGCTATATATATATATATATATATATATATATATATATATATAAAGCTTCCGGCTTTGCTACCGTTCGGACGTTCTAGCTTACTGCTCTGCGCTTTGCTTCTTATTTCTGTACTTTTCTCAGATTTTTCTAAGATTTCTACATCAGCAGATCAGCACAGTGCTCAAAAAACAGATTTTTTGGCACAAACGCTAAAACTAAAAACTCTTTGGGACTGGAATAATACTACAAAAAGAAAACTTTGCCTCCCACTGCCAGCAGCTTACATTCCAGAGAGGGGAAAACAACTGCCTACATTCAAACAGAAGAGAGAAAAAATGCCTCCTGTTGGATCTACTTGTTGCATGAACTGCTGCAAACTTCTACAAAGGATTGTGATTCTTGAAACAAAGTTACTTGCTGGAATTCCAAAACAGACGGAACACTTAGCAGATCGTCGTGATGGACCTTCTCAGCATACAGCCGGTGAGTCCCACGAATCTTATGAATCTCAACAGTTTATACCGAGTGTAGAGGAACAAGCCAAAACTGATCGCCACACTAATCGATGGCACAAACAGGGAGCGAGACCCAATGGAACACGAAATATCAGATTGTCACAAGTTTCTCGTATTGCTGCCGTAGCTTCCTCTACCCCAGATTCGACTATGACAAGGCTTGTAAATACTGGTATTCAACCACCCCCTATACATCTTGAGAACAGATTTGAAGCATTAATGAATGTGGGTGAGGAATCCCCAAATGTGATTAAACATCTATTGGATCATCCAGCAGCTAACATCGCTACTAACAGGCGCTCAAGGACGAGCAGACAGCGGCTTTCAGCTCAGAGCGCAGCCGAGCCAAGGACTCTGATAGTGGGTGACTCTGTTATCAGAAACATCCGTAGCAGGACTACAACAACATGCTGCCTTCCTCAAGCAACAGTCTCTGATGTGAACGAGGAACTTAAGAACATTCTGATGAAGCACAAGACTGCAAATCGAATCATCATCCATGTGGGGAAGAATGATATTCGCAAAGAGCAGTCAGAACTCCTTAAGAAGGACTTCAGTGAACTCTTTGAAACACTTCGAAGACTCAAAGTTCAGTCGTTCATCAGTGGACCACTCCCAGCAAGGGGAACAAATATGTTTTCACAGTTGCTTGGGCTGAACACATGGCTACAAAGATCTTGTAATATAAAAGGAGTGAATTTCATTGACAACTTCAATCTTTTCTGGGGCCATAGACAATTGTTTAAACCGGATGGCCTCCACCCAAACAAACTTGGTGCTAGAGTGTTTAAGGACAATATCTACTTTTCCCTCCGTCATCCTTCAGCAGAGTGTGTCAATCCATTCAGCACACACACACCGGGTCCCAGTCATCATGTGGTTGATATATCCCACAAGGACACTGATAACACCACACAGCCAAAACAAGCACTGCTCATGGACACTATCCCGGCTGAGCCCTGCCCACAGAGCTCCTCACAGACTGACTGTGATGTAGCAAAACAGCTACAAGATTCAGCACCCAGGGATGACTTTCTGGAAAACAGCCAGGGAAGCCAGGACAACATATCACAGCCACTGGAAACACCAGAGACACAGCCCATCTCACCAGACACATTATCCCTCTCTCCAGCATCTCCACTTCTGTGCTTCTCACAGAAAATGGAGGAATTGGTGTATGCTGGGACTAAACTCTCTCACTCATTTGCTGCAAGCCCGCAGATATCACAAAAAAAATTGCAGGCCCCAAAACCACCAAAGCCTGTGGTCCCTGCTCCTGCGAGAGCTCTTTGACCACTGCCACAACGCCAGGGCCCAAACCCTCTATCTGCTGAAGGTGAACCAAAAACAACTGATAGCAGCTCTCAGTGATATGTGTCGGGTCCCCGCTATAATAACAGCAACATTCACAAATGCCTACTGAACAAGCGGAAACCCAGTGTGCCTGTAGCTTTCTCTATTTCAGTTTTATCACATGATAGAAAGTCTAAGGCCATCTCAAGCCGAAGGGCAAACTCATCTAATCTGCGGCCTATTATGCATCAAACTAAAATTGATGTAAAGACACAAAGCACAGCCATCAAGTTAGCATCTTTAAACATTCGCTCACTAAAAAATAAATCATTTCTAATCAATGACTTTATAACCACAAACAATCTGGATTTTATGTTTCTAAACGAAACATGGCTTGAAGACAGCTGCAATGCAACAGTCCTTAATGAAGCACCCCCTCCTAACTTCACTTACATGAGTGTCTGCAGGACTGTTAGGAGAGGTGGGGGTGTAGCTGCTCTATTTAAAGATGTCTATCAATGCAAGCAAGTGTCATTTGGTCAGTACTTGTTTTTTGAATATCTAGGGATTGTGCTGAAAGGTGCTCCACGCATTCTTTTTATTATTATTTACAGGCCTCCAAAATACTCTCCAGCCTTTGTTGAAGAGGTCACAGAAATGTTATCAATGATTTCCTCAGAGTTTGACTGTTTTGCTATTGCAGGGGATTTTAATATTCACATAGATAATTCAGAAAACAAAACTACAAAAGAAATGATAACGGTTCTAAACACTTTTGACTTGACTCAGCATGTGCATGGACCCACACACAAAGGTGGAAACACTATAGACTTAATCATCAGTAGGGGTTTAAACATTTCATCCATTGTTATTAAGGACATAGCACTATCTGATCACTTCTGTATTTTCTTTGATATTTTGATGTCTGCTACAACTGTATCTAGATCGGTCTCTGTCAGAAGGAGATGCATTAGCGAGAACACAAGTGTACTATTTATGGAGGCTATATCTTTAACACCAAGCATTTCTGCAGACTCTGTTGATACTCTCCTTGATTCATTCAACTCAAAAGTTAAGAATGTTATTGATGATATTGCTCCAATAATAATCAGTAAGAAAACAAACAGACAGAAATCAGTTTGGAGAAGATCAACAGCAGTTCAGAGAATGAAAAGACAATGCAGAAAAGCAGAGCGGATGTGGCGGAAGACAAAACTTGAAATTCACTATAGCATCTACAAAGACACCCTTCATGCTTTTAATGTGAAACTAGCCACAGCTAGACAGAATTTCTTCTCAAACCTTATAAACAGTAACTTAAATAACACTCGTACTCTTTTTGCCACGGTTGAGAGACTGACAAACCCCCCAAGTCAGATTCCCAGTGAAATGCTCTCAGACAGCAAATGCAATGAGTTTGCATCCTTCTTTTCTGAGAAGATCATCAATATCAGGAAGGCGATTAGCACATCCTCAAGTAATGCAGAGGTCAGACAGATTAGGCCACAATATAAAAAAGATACTATGTCGATTTTTGAAGCAATTGATAGCAAAATTCTGGAAGACATAGTGCAGCACCTAAAATCGTCAACCTGCTATCTTGACACACTTCCCACATCTTTTTTCAAAAATGTGTTTAACTGCTTAGAAGCAGATCTTTTAGAAGTGGTGAACGCCTAACTTCTTTCTGGGACATTTCCAAACTCCTTAAAAAATGCAGTTGTTAAGCCCCTCCTGAAAAAGAGCAATCTTGATAACACCATTTTGAGCAATTTTAGACCAATATCTAATCTTCCTTTTATAGGTAAAATTATAGAAAAGGTCGTTTTTAATCAGCTGAACAAATACTTAAACTCAAATGGATACCTGGACAATTTTCAATCTGGTTTTCGACCGCATCACAGCACAGAGACAGCACTCATTAAGATAATAAATGATATTCGCTTAAATTGTGACTCTGGCAAAATATCGGTGCTGGTATTGCTAGATCTCAGTGCTGTGTTTGACACTGTCGATCATAACATACTACTAGAGAGACTGGAAAACTGGGTCGGGCTTTCTGGGATGGTACTCAAATGGTTCAGGTCATACTTAGAAGGGAGAGGCTATTATGTGAGTCTAGGAGAGCATAAGTCTAAGTGGACGTCCATGACATGCGGAGTCCCACAAGGGTCAATTCTTGTTTAGCCTGTATATGCTTCCCCTAATTCAAATAATGAGAAAGAACCAAATTGCCTATCACAGCTATGCTGATGATACCCAGATTTACCTAGCCTTATCTCCAAATGACTACAGCCCAATTGACTCCCTCTGCCAATGCATTGATGAAATTAATAGTTGGATGTGCCAGAACTTTCTTCAGTTAAACAAGGAAAAAACTGAAGTCATTGCATTTGGAAACAAAGATGAAGTGTTCAAGGTGAATGCATGCCTTAACTCTAGGGGTCAAACAACTAAAAATCAAGTCAGGAATCTTGGTGTGATTCTGGAGACAGACCTTAGTTTCAATAGTCATGTCAAAGCAGTAGCTAAATCAGCATACTATCATTTAAAAAACATTGCAAGAATTAGATCTTTTGTTTCCAGCCAAGACTTGGAGAAACTTGTTCATGCCTTCATCTCCAGCAGGGTGGACTATTGTAATGGGCTCCTCACCGGCCTTCCCAAAAAGACCATTAGACAGCTGCAGCTCATCCAGAACGCTGCTGCCAGGATTCTGACTAGAACCAGAAAATCTGAGCATATCACACCAGTCCTCAGGTCCTTACACTGGCTTCCGGTTACATTTAGGATTGATTTTAAAGTACTTTTACTCGTATATAAGTCACTAAATGACCTAGGACCGAAATATATTGCAGATATGCTCACTGAATATAAACCTAACAGAGCACTCAGATCATTAGGATCGAGTCAGTTAGAAATACCAAGGGTTCACACAAAACAAGGGGAGTCCTCCTTTAGTTACTATGTCGCCCGCGGCTGGAATCAGCTTCCAGAAGAGATCAGATGTGCTAAAACACTGGTCACATTTAAATCTAGACTTAAAACTCATCTGTTTAGCTGTGCATTTATTGAATGAGCACTGTGCAATGTCCGAACTGATTGCAATATATATTTTCACTGTTTTTTTTATTTAATTTTACGTAAAATCATTTTCTAACTGTTTTAAATTCATTTTAAATAAGTACAGTTTTAATAATTTTAAAAGTTTTAAAATTGCTTATTTTATTCTTGTTATTATTTTTCTTCATTACTATTTTACTTTCTTTTATGTAAAGCA
This sequence comes from Carassius carassius, assembly GCF_963082965.1. Classification (NCBI taxonomy): domain Eukaryota; kingdom Metazoa; phylum Chordata; class Actinopteri; order Cypriniformes; family Cyprinidae; genus Carassius; species Carassius carassius. Next base: position 36,360 of record NW_026775176.1, on the reverse strand, counting down.
CTTTGAATTACCATTGTGTACGAAATGTGCTATATAAATAAACTTGCCTTGACTTGCCTTGCCTTACACACATAATATATTTACAGGCTTCGTGCTTTTAAGATGCTTTTATAATTTGCATCTTAAAATTCATTTCTACAACAGTAGTCTGCATAATTAAAAATGTAAATACATTTATATTCAGAAACTTTTTTTTTTGCTTTCAAAGTACAAACCCTAACCCAAAAAAATGAAAATTTCTGCACAATAAAGAGTTTTAGTATGTTTATTATGGTCAAGTTAACAGTCCATCAAGCCTTTTAAAAGCTATTGAACTTAATCGTGTCACTAAAGAAACCACAGGAATTCACACAGTCATAGCAAAATATTTTACAATTGAGGCACAAATTGTTTATGAAATATAGCAACTTGCCATAAAAGCATCATGTAATTTGTAGACTCTGACGGTGAGGACATCACAATATTCCAAAGTCATGACTGTGTTTTTCAGCCTTTTAAAAACATCAGTTTCTGCAGGTACTGCTCATTATAGTCTGTAATGAAAATTAATTGCAAGTATCCTTTTAAAACGCATATTAACAAAGCTATTGAACATTGAATTCCAAATGTGCGAATATGAAACCAACTTTACCACAGTACAGGTCTGCAGTCCTCTCTCATTCCCACGAACACATCTTTCTCGTCATGTGTTAAAGCAATCTGTTAAAACATTTAAGGGAAACTGCATTCTTAAGGCTAGAAGAGCATTGTGTGAGGCTGATTTTATCTAAAAGAGTAGCAGTCTATCAATACCTTATTCAGAAAGGCATGAAATGACTTCAACAATAATAACTAACAAATCCTGTCCAAGGAACATATAGGTCTTTATCCAAAAGCACGAAGATGAAGTGATTTTTTAAATGGCTTTGCAAAATCTACAACACTGTGATGAGTTTTTCAAGGCAATAACATGAAAAAGTGAACTTGAATGAAAATGCAGTCATAGGAACTTGGAGTAACTTACACTAAACTGAGACACCATCTAACAATCCATGAAATACCTATGTAAATTGTTGTTTTATCACTGCTGATGAAGATATTATGCTTCTGCGTCTCACTATAAGCCAATTCTTAGCTCCTGGTGGCCTACGTACCTTGTAAGCTTTGTTTATGTTTCAGGTTCAGTTTCTTTCCGGAGCTTCAGATTTGATTCTTGTTTCCATCGGCTTTAATTGATCAGCAAGAGTTAAAACGACACTTTCTGCTTACCATAGTGACGCTCACACAGAGTTTGAACACTTTGTGGCAAATGAAGTTAATATTCTTAAACTTAATATCTCTCAGATAAACAGATGTTACAATTTTACATGTAAGAATTACTATTATTTGGTAGGTTTATGTGCTGCTTAATAAAGTGTAAGAAGATCAACATTAATCTGTATAAATACCAATAAAGCAGAGTCCATATTTTTTAGCACCCTTACAGAAATTAACCATGGTTTAATTAGCATACAATAGAAAAAACAAAAACAAAACATGGTTACTATAGTTAAACCATGGCCACATATTAACAATGATTTTGCTACACTAACCATAACTTAACCATGGTATTTGTAGTAGGCTAAAACTGTTGTCATATAAATGGTAATCAATACGCCAAAAATCCATGGTTACTACACTTTTACTATAATAAAATCATGGTTAATTTTCATAAGGACAATTTTATTTTGATAAATATGAAACAATATTAAGATTACAAGAAAAAAGTTTTTACTGTTATAAAAACAGATTTGTGAACATTAGCAGAATAAATGCTTAACAGATTGTTCCCATTGTTGAATCCGGCACATATAATCCAGATGGCTGATCCAAATGGCCGATCTCCAATTGCTTCTGAAAATTTTGATGCTATATGTCACAGTGACATGCCATCAGTGCTGTCTCAAGTTGGAAAATGTGTCTAACTAGCATGCATGGCTCAAATCAGACACATGTGCAGTGCTATATGAAGGTGAACAGTCCTGTTCCCATATTGGAAAATGCTTTTTTACTGATGTGATTTACAGTTAAGTGCAAATCTCATAGGTTAACTCAATCAGGCAGTCACCTGTTATCAAAAGATCGGTTCAGAGTTCTGAAAAGTCAAGATGGATTTGATTATGTCAGTAATAGTATCTATCTTTTGCCAGCATCCATATCACCCTGTAGCACAACACTGGCTGTCTATTGAAACTAAGCAGGGTTGAGATGGTCAGTAGCTGGATTGAAGACGTCCTAGGAAAAACTAGGTTGCTGCTGGAAGAGGTGTTAGTGAGGCCAGCAGTGGGTGCTCACCCTGTGGTCTGTGTGAGTCCTAACACCCCAGCGTAGTGACGGGGATAATATACAGACAAAAAGCAATTTTTGGATGAGACATTAAACTGAGGTCCTGACCTGAGGTCCTAGGATGTCAAATTTGCCCATTGGCCTCTGACCATCATGGCCTCCTAACCATCCCCATATCTGCTTATTTGCTTCATTACTCTGTCTCCGCTCCACCAATAAGCTGGTGTGTGGTGGGTGTTCTGGCATAATATGGCTGCTGTCGCATCATCCAGGTGGATTACACCATGACAATATACTGAAGTAAAATGCAAATATTTGAACTTGTATTAAGAAAAAAGATATGATGTCCAAATTGGATCGAGAGATTTTTCATCACGAGAGGAAATGCATAACACTGAAAAGTGAACAATGTCATCCAATATTTTGAGCTGTAAACACTAGTCTTTCTATGTTATGACTTTCTTCATCGGCTATTGCATTAAAATCTTTGATTCCCTCTCTTGCATGGATATCCAATACGATTATCAGGATGGTCACGACTGACTGTAACACCAATGTTGATAAAGAGTTTGGAGTATATTTGGTGTTTGAAGTATGAAATTCAGGAGATTTGGTGATTCCACATGTTTGACTCTTTAGCATTTTGAGTCATTGTGCAATCCTACAAACACTAAGGCATAAACAGTGAGGCATAACTGTGACTAAACTGCACAAACCAGCCCTTGTTGTGGCATTTCCTGTGATGCTGTGCAGGTGCTGAATGATATTTATGACAGCAGGAGAAGTTTTGGTGCTGGAGAAAACATTTGTTCTTTGCGAACTGTGCTCATCCCTCAAGGCAGTGCATGAGCTTCTCAGAGATATTTAAAAACTGAAATGATGCCTTGTAAATAATTCAAGACTCAAAGAATGGCTTCAAGGACAAACACATTCTTTGTAGACTTACAAATATTTACAGTGTTTGTTTTTTCTGAGAAAGCAGTGGGAGGAAGACTTTTCTTTATTCTGCCTTATAAAGAGTTCGAATTGAAGGCGTCTCACAGCATGAAGCAGCCTGAGTGCACTCTCTCCATATTAATCACACCGCTCTTTCCATCTCTTTCCTTCCCTTGCTCTGATACTCAAACCGGGTCATTTGCGAGACAGAAAGAAAGAAAGAAAGAAAGAAAGAAAGAAAGAGTAAGTCATCCATACAACAATGTCAGTGTACAATCAGAATAATAATTTGCAGATAGTAGAGACATGATGTTTTTGTGTACATAATTGTATCATTTTATTTCCCAAGGAAAAGACCAAATGACATTGACCACTGCGACTCGGCTGTTGTGAAGTAACTCACATGTCTAATAAGTTATTATGCCATTGTGATTGTTTTCTTGATAAATATGACCTTGACTATTTCAGATTTTCTCTCTCAGAATCTTACCATAGGGTTATTTTTTCATGTAACTAATGTACCTATAACTACATATTCTTCTCTAAAGTAAAATATTTAATTATTACATAGTGTTCTGTACACAGCAAATCTCAAAAGGCCTTTAAGGTGTCAGGATCCCAGTCTATGTTACCCCGTCTTTGGTTTTGTGGACTCTTATTTTGAAATGTTCTTGTTCCCTATTGTTTCTGTGTTCCCTTGTTCCTTTGCCCATCTTGTTAGTTTCTATAGTAATTGATTACCTCCTCCCTCCTTGTTATCTTTTTATCCTCTCAGTATATAACTCTGACTCACACCACCATTCATTGCTTAGGCCAAGTATTGTTTAGTCCATGTTGTCTTGGTTCCTGCCTTTGTTTTTTGTTTTGGATTGTTTACCTGTTTTTGATTCTTGTTATTGTATTTTTGGATTTACCCTTTGGATTACCCTGTCTGGATATTGTTCGCTCATTGAAGACCCATGCTTGCCCTAGAATTATTCTTGTGGCTAGTGATGGCAAAATCGAGGCCTCGTGAACCAATGAAACAGTTGAACCAAATGTGCCATATTGTTTCGAGGCTTCGAATCAATCCGACACCCGTCTCAACGGTGACACCTAGTGGTCACTTGCAGGTGTTGATCTGAAACAACCTTGACGAGTCATTAAAAAAATGTGTTGTTTTTTTATTATTATAATGTTCTAATATGTGAAGCTTGTAACCTATAGGCTCCTCACTGTGCATAATGTTATTTTGGTCATGAAAAATGAATATTAATAAAAGAAATCAAGCCACAATGTCTCACTTTTTTAGAGATTTTGATTCAAAAATATTAATTTATCTGCTGTGGAAGAACTTAGCCTACTTCTTTTTTTACAGATAATTTCTCCAGCCTTTGAAAAAATCCTCTCACAAGGGACACTTGTTGCTGGCATACAAAGATATTTTTTTGCAAGGACATACAAATGAGGAAAGATTACTGCTCTCTCTTTCCAGTAAGTTAGTGGATCATGAGTTCTGGGCAAATATGCATCGTTGATGTATTTTTTCACTTCCACTGTGGCATCAGCTGTAGCATTGTGTATCATCTTGGTTTGATGGATGCGAGTATCAAAAAGTTCCCATAAACTGTCCTGTGTTTCTACTGGTGTTGATGTTGATGGTGATGATGATGATGATGATGATGGGTGTGATGTTGACATTTCTGGGTCTGAATAAAAATGAAAACAGCAATTAGTAACAAATCCTAAACTGACGGCATATATGAAGGATATATTATATTACATGATTCAGATTACATAACATAACACAGACTGAAACTGCTCACCAGGATTTGTGTTTGAACGCATCAGTGAAGCACACTCCAGTGTGATATGCTTTTCAGCTTCCTGGGCTTTGGCAGCATTTCCAAATGCCACATTTTTGAACCTTGGGTCCAGCAGTGTAGCCAGTGCCAAGGCTCTAAAACTCTCATAACCTCCACATCTGGAGTGCAGACCTTCTTGCAGATGTGAGCCTATGAGCCAAAACAGGAGAAACACATATTTATAATAATGACAATAATATGACAGTTATGGCCAATCACATGGGTAGTATGGTCATTGTGGCCTACCTAATTGAACAGTTGATTCCTGCGTTGCATTTCCTTTTTTCTGTGCAAGCTTGTGCTGCAACATCCTGTACAGTGGTATAAGCTTTGAAGCAGACACTCTCTTTTCCTCTGACATCTCTGTTGTTGCGAGTTTGAATGGTTGCAGTATTGACAATGATTGTTCAATAATGTCATAATCAATACTTGTCAGGGCAGCAGTATCATTGTTTAAGTTGGAAAGTGCAGCAGCCACTGGTTCACGTTGGTCATACAAGCGCTGTAGCATGTCAAATGTGCTGTTCCATCTCGTGTCAACCTCCTGTATCAGTTTCAGAGTTGGTCTTCCCATCAAGCTCTGCATCTCCACAAGCTTGTCCTTTGCTTTGCAGCTGGATCTGAACAACCCCACTATCTTTCTGGCCTTCTGGCGTATTTCATTGATGACTGGGGTTTGATCTAGTGCCTTTTTCACAATCAAATTTAAAGTATGAGCAAAACATGGGACATGGCGAAGGTGGAGTAGCTGGGCACTTAGGATCATGTTAGATGCATTGTCAGTCACCATGCACTGAACTTTGGAGGTTATTCCCCACTCAGCCATTAGCAAGGCTTTAGCCTCCATGAGATGCTGGGCTGTGTGGGTTTGGTAAAACCTCCTTACACCCAGTACAACAGTTGCCATTTTTGCCTCTGGTGTTATGTAATGGCAAGTCACACCAAGATATCCATCCATATTAATGGAGGACCACATGTCAGCTGTAAGGCTAACAAATTCGGCCTTTTGTAGGTCCTCCATTGTCTTCTCCTTGGCTTTGTTGTACTTTTCGCTGACCATTATTTTAAGCACCTTCCGGGATGGGAGGACATAGCTTGGATCAAGCTTGTTCACAAATGCCCTGAATCCCTCATCGTCCACGATGGTGAAGGGCTGCAGATCCTTCACCACCATGTTTATAAGAGCCTCATCCAATTCCCTCTGTCTGACTTTTAAAAGAGAAGACAAAACATACTTTCAGACAAATACATTGGAAAAATACAGCTTCAATTAGTGCACATCTATTAAAAGTATAGCCTACTGGTTCATTATTTGGAAACCTTCCAGTGTTTATAATCAGTGCTTTATATAACTTATAAACTTTATAAACAGTGTCCCAAAAGGTTGTAATTATATTTCAATTATAATTATATCCCAAACAATGCATACCTTGCTTAGATGGCCCAGCAGTGTCAGTAGCAGGCCTAGGTACAGGGGGAATGCCATCCTCTGCACCCTGCAAAATGGCAGGATGAGTGCTCCTCAAATGGCGCATCATGGATGATGTATTGTTGCAGTAGGCTAGCTGCCGATCACAATACACACATCTCACTTTATTTGGGGTTTCTAAATGGAAATGCTCCCACACCACAGATGTACGGCATCTCTTCTGGGGAGCTTCCATTTTATCTATCTATCCAAATCTATCTATCTATATATGAATCGATCTATGTATCTAGATATGTATCTATAATCTATGTATTTATATATGTATCTATCTATAATATATGTATTTATATATGTATCTGTAATCTATCTATATATGTATCTATCTATTAATCTAGCTGTCTATATATATGTATATCTATGTATCTATTAATGTGTCACTATATGTATACTCTGTCTGTCTCTAGCCTCTCAGTCAATGTGTTGTGTAAATTTAAATGTAAGTCTAAATTGCCTATAACTAATCAAATCGCACTATGTCACTATATCACCAAAAATCCGCTATCTCAAAGTCAAACTCCTCTCACAAAAACCCACGAGGTCAAAATGCGTTTATTTCACTTTTATACAGATGTGCGATTGTGTGGTCTGTTCCCGACCGTTCCAATCAAACGCTGATTCGGCGGACCACACCTGATGAAACAATTAGTGAAACACTTCGAGGCTTCGTTTGGTCATAGTCACGTGACATGGGTGTTTCGAATCACGCTTCGGATCAGTGTTTCGACACATCTGCGCTTCGGGATCTCGCAAAGCTTCGGAACGACTGTTTCGCTTCAGCCATCCTTACTTGTGGCTTGCCCTCTATATACCTGCTTGCCATTTTTTGAATTATGCCTGTTATGACCATGTCTCTGACCAATAAAAGCTTGGACATGGACCCCCATGTCTCACGTCTCGTCGGCTCAAATGTTACACAAGGCCAGGGGTCTGTACCATGATGGCAGCTGAACAAATTCAGAGTTATAGGGTTCGTTATGAGTTGACAAAACCATACCTCTCCATTCCGGCTTTGTTTGTACCATGATGCTGATCATCAACTTTCTTTGTCAACTCAGGCTTTGATCCTGAGTTTGTGGAGCGCGTGCAAATGAATGTGTGACATCATTTGTGAACAGCCAATCACGAGTCTTCCAACACAAAGCAAGTTTGATTTACTTCTCGTGAGAGACCCAGCAAGATTCAAAACTAAAGGTAAAGGTTTTTCTAAACTTTAAGAGATTGAAGAATATGACAAATTTAAAGGTCATATGAAACATGAAGGAGGACAAATAAAATAAATTATCTTGCTCTGTCAGTGAAGTCACAATTGAAACTTGTTAAGTTAGTTTATACATTTGAAAATATATAGTGATAGAGACTCGAACATGTAAGGTCAGATTTTGTTTTCTTAAATAGTGCAATCTATTGATACTACAGGTTATCTATATTACATGTGTATAGTGGTTAGAGAGTTTGACTCCTAACCCTAGGGTTGTGGGTTTGAGTCTCGGGCCGGCAATATCATGACTTAGGTGCCCTTGAGCAAGGCACTGAACCCCCAACTGCTCCCCGGCGCTGCAGCATAAATGATGAACACTGCTCCGGGTGTGTGTTCACTGCTGTGTGTGTGCACTTTGGATGGGTTAAATGCAGAGCACGAATTCTGAGTATGTGTCACCACTTGGCTGAATGTCATGTCACTTTCACTTTCATTTAAAATAAATGATTTATAATAACTGTTGAACTAAAATTGTTTGTGTTTAACAGATAAATAATAATAATAATAATAATAATAATAATAATATGAATCATAATAATTATATAAATAATAAAATGACTCAGTAATTACCATTAAAGCCAGACTTTAATTACACTTTTTTTTTTTACACATTATTATTATTATTATCTTTTTTTTTTTAGCATTAGTGACCTTTAATTTGGAGCAAGATAAACTGGAGTGACTTTGTGTCAGACATGTGTCACATCTCTCACAGCTGCTTGGTCCACCTTCAGTTTGAGATCTCTAACCCAGAATATATCTGCCTCGGAGTAGGTTAGCCGTGGAGTGCAAGTTACTATAGCAAAGAATGCCGCTAAAAGTCAAGCCACTTACATGGTAACTAAAACCCAGGATTGGTGCAAACTAACCTGAAATTTACATGGCCAGCCAGCTAATCCAGCTTCATAGTACAGGCCCCAGTTCATTGCCATTCTGTGTGGAGTTTACATGTTCTCTCCAAGTTTGTGTGAGTTTCCTCCAGTAAATTGTAGGGGAATCAGAGAACCTAAAATGTTAATAGATGTCAATGTGCTTATGAATGTGGGCTTCTGAGAATTGATTGATGGTTGGATGATCATACCAGGTATGTCCATGTAAATCAGTCTTGTTTCTCTTGGTGAAATAACATTACTTACATTGACTAATTTTAGTACATACAAGTAAATACATAAATTCACATTATATGTGCTATATATATATCAATCATTACTTAGATACTTGTGTATATTAAATCATTTCAGTTACATGCTTATTATTTGATAACTGCACTTATGATTGGTTTTTCTGGTCTGAATGTGAATTCACATCAATTTGTTTTTCGACAGCACAGATCCTTCCAAATAGACTTTACAAAAAAATGACGGGAAGAGCATTGATTTAAATTTTCTTCATTAAGATTATAATTACAAGTCAAACGAATGAGGACTGCATTTCTAACAGACATTTAATAAAAGAGGAAAAATTTTCAGAAAGACCCTGATTTAGTATGAGATAATTTCCAGTGAATTAGTGGTAGAAAATTGACTTCAACATAAACCATACTAAATGTATTTTTAGATTATGCTCATCCTTACCAAAAAGTAGTATGATTCAAATGTAGCAAGTATACACATATGAGTATTCTAGTATTATACTTGTAACTGTACCGTTTCAATATTCCTTGGGACTAAATTGGCCCGCTTTCTAGTATTTAAAAGTATACTTTTAAGTATACTTTAAATATAACAGTTGCAAACTTTGAGTACACAAGAAGTTTACCTCTATGTTTGTAGTTTGTACTGAAATTATATTAAAGTGAACTTATAGGTATACTGACAGTTTACTAATTAAATACTTTGTACACTTTGAAGTATAGTCTGAGTAAACTACTAGTTTAGTAGTTTTATGCTGCAAGTGTACTCATATGTTCTTTAAGTGAACTTTATATCATACTTTAAGTATACTACTATGTCCCCATTTAGGTTTGAATTTGTATATATTGTTATATGAATAACTGAACATAGAAAACATCCAAAGAAAGAACAGGGTAACATTTTATTCTAGCTTCATGCATTTTTTAAAATACTTTAATGTGGGTAAGTTTCATAAAAAATAAATAACATTTTGAACAAAAAGTAAAAAAAAAAACTATTAATTGGATTCAGAATGATATTCAAAATGTAGATGGAGCCGATCAACACATCAAAGCTTGACTGTAATTATTACCTCTTCATCTGTCAACATTTTATTCCATAACTTTACAATTTTGATGCTGTTTCATAACAGATGATCTGTTACATGTGTTTTCTTCTTTTTCTTCATTTGTGTTTATTTGGAAATTCTGTACAGAAGATGTGTATTAGCGCTCTCTGCCTTAAACAATGAAAATTTTAGGATTTTAGCAGCACAAGTATAGTTCAAATATATTTTATACTTTTTGTAAGTATAAAAGTCAAGTAAACTTACATGTCATTTTAAGTATATTTCAGAGAAGTACATAAAGCCCATTTTTCTGTTTAAAAGCATACTAATAGCACACTTGAATAAACTTCTTTTCGTGAGGGCAAACCTATCATTGAAAATAAAATGTATTTCTTTAACCCCATATTTTATTGTGGCATTATGAGGCCTTTTACAGAAAACATGATATATAGCTTTGAGGACATGAGTGCAATGGGAGAGGAGCACAGATACAGTGGCTCATTTGTCATTGTGTGAAGGAACAGGAACTTATACTGTTCCATGGGGTTTAGACTCAAATGGCTGAGCTTTTCAAAGCTAGGTAGACTTTTATTTTTTTGACAATTGTCAAAATTTTAAGCAGTTCCCGAGTCTCATAGTACATGCAGGTACTGCAGAAATCAATTTACCACAAAATGCCTTCCATACTGACACCCATAATACTCAGAGAAACTGACTCTGAGTAACTGACTTAAGTCCAAACAAAGAGGTGACATGGAAATAACATGGAATGCTTACAGAATTTCAGTCAGTGCAGATAATTGCTTCTTGACAACTGCATCTGATAACATGAATTGGATTTAAAATTAAGCAAAGCATAGAATGCTAAAACCTAACTGCAGCATTTCTACTGTTTTGTGTAAATGATACTTCAAAGGAGCAAGTGAATGAAGCAACTTTTCTTATATTTTATATGTGAATTCTGATCATGAAATTAACCGAAAATATATTATTTGTAGCCTTTAATGCAAAAGGTACTGTCTTAAGATTTAAGCCTAAAATTTAAGCCTAGATTAAAGCCTAACCCTATCAGCATTCTGTAATTGTGCACATATGGACTAAACATTCTGACGTATTTACACACTAAGTTTCTGCTAAAATGTGTTCATCTTAAGAGATATTATCATTTTGTTCTCATCCACTCAAGATATTTTAAATCTACATGATTCCCTTACCCTAACCCTAACCCTAATCCAACCCTAACAAACCCCAACCCTAACCCTAACCCCAACCCTAACCCTAAACCTAACCCTAAACCTAACCTTTCCTCTGTGGAGCACAGATGCTCTTAATTTTTTTTAATTTTAATGAAAAAAAGACAGAAGTCATGGTCTTTAGTGGTAGTGGCACTTCTGTGACCCCGTTGGTTGATCTGGGTTCCTTAGCACAGTATCACAAGCAAATTATTACTAATCAAGGGGTAAAGTGGGACACTGACGTTAAGTTTGACAACCAGATTAAAGCCATAGTGAATTCCAGCTTTTTCCAGTTAAGGCAGCTGGCAAAAATTAAACCAGTCCTTCAGAGACAACACTTTTGAGACAGTAATTCACACCTTTGTGACCACTCGGCTGGACTACTGCAATGCACTTTATTTGGGGGTTAATGGGTCCTCCATTGCCTGTCTGCAACTGGTTCAAAATGCTGCTGCTCGTCTTTTAACTGGCACAAGATGTTATGAGCACATTTCACCTATTTTAGCTTCACTCCACTGGCTGCCTGTTCATTTTAGGATTCAATTTAAACTACTCTTATTTGCTTTTAAAGCCTTGAATGGCCTTGCCCCACCGTATCTCACTGAGTTGCTGCACCCCTGCATTCCCAGCCGCTCTCTCAGGTCAGCTGACCAGCTGCTCCTGACAGTGCCTAGAACTAGGCTAAAACTCAGAGGAGAAAGAGCTTTTGCTGTTGCAGCTCCAAAACTATGGAATGAATTGCCACTACACATCAGACAAGTCTCCTCACTGTTTCATTTTAAATCTCTGCTTAAAACCCATCTTTTTACTCTGGCTTTAACACCAGGTAATCGTGATTAATGTGATTTAAATGTGTTGTGTGGGCAGTGCATTTTATTTATTTATTTGATTTAATTTTACTTATATAATTTCATGTTGTTTTATCTTATTCTATTACTTTTATCTTATTGTGTTTATCTTTTTATCCTATTGTGTCTTTTATTGTTGTGGTGTACAGCATGTTGGAAACCTTGTGTTTATTTAAATTTTGCTATATAAATAAAGCGGATTGGATTGGATTGGAGCACAAAAGAAGGCATCTGTGACCGAGAGCTTGTATTTTATATTTTGTAAATGATTTTTTTTTTTGACCCATCTAAGGTCTGTTTTCTTTTACTCACAGGTCATGATCTAAAATTTGGTCACAGTATAGTTTAACAGTAATACAATACTTTTAATAGAGACATACCTTGTCTAAGCTTAGCGTAAGGGAACTTTTAACATTGCAATGCCTTATGGAAAATAGGCCAGTTCGTTTATTATTCCAGCCTTCTTCCTCTGATTACAATGACTTTACAAAATTGTGTCACCTTTACTACACAGTCTAATGCACAGCATCCGCAGGGTGAGATTTGCTAATGCACAGAATCAAACCTTATCTCTGTGGGACCAATTACTTAGCTTGTATGGACAGCATGGAACTTCATTCTAAGGGTCCCTCTGCTGAGGCCAGCAGTCCTGTTCTCTCATGCTTGATCTGCATTCATACCTGCTTTGACATACCAATCCTGTGCTACAGCCACCCATGTCTTCCTATTTTACAGAATGTATAAGGCTGCACACAAACATTTGGCCAAATAAAGAAGAACATCACACTGAACACACTCCAGCTAGTTCTAGACCTTTGAGATTTCTTTGAGCAGAGATTTTTTAAGTTGGATTTGACTAATTAGAGCAGCAGAGCATGACAGATACAGTATCTCCACACACACCCTTAGTGAAATTAAGTAAAATTCACTTATAACTGCCACAACTCTAATGAGCACACAATACAAGTCCCCTGCATTTACTATAAGCTTCAAATATACCAGACTCACTTTGCTTTAATACAGGAATACTACAGACACCAGAAATAAATATTTATAGGGGCTCAAACAACAATGGTTGGGCCATAGAACAACAAGAATAGACCAACATATTTCTTAAATTGACAAATCTATTAACTATACATTTATATGTTCATTGTAAATGAATGCTAAGTGTATGGTGTCAGTGTAATGACTATAGAAATAAGCATGGTTAGGGGAATGAAAAATCCAAGATCTAGGGTTAGAATTAGAAAAAAATCCAAGAGCTGAAGCACAGTCCTGCTCTGGTAATGCGCAGTCCAGCAATACTCCTTCTGGCCAGTTAGGGTTAGGGGAATGAAAAATCCAAGATCCAGGACCCAAAGGTCCCAGAAATGGTTATGCACTGGCCCACTTTCTGCTGACCACTAAAGGACACCCCAGGCCCAAAAAAGAAAATGGTCATGTTATGAAGAGAGATATATATAATTATAAAATAATAAAATATAGGGCTTAATCGCCATGGGTTCCAATCAAACGGGCTATATTGCCGTGGTTTACACCATAGGGGTTTAATTTAATAAAAAAACAAATGGTTAGGTATTGGTCAGATGTAGTGAGGGGCATGTAACCCACGTCTATATGGATGTAGGGAGACGGATAGGTTAGGGTTAGTGTTAAGGTTAGGTTATAGGGATAAATGCGAAGATTGATCACCTTTGAATTGATCGACCCCCCATATCTTGTGATCCGTATCTGCTATAGAGCTGAAACATGGTTTATTATACTCCTTGGGCCCTCCCCAGTTGATTGCACTTGGTTTCGTCGGTCTAGCGCCACCAGTTGCCGAGATATGGAGTTGATCACTTACTTGATTTTCGAATGTATGGGTGGGACTTAGTGTTTTTGTGGGGGTTGGACTTAGTGTTTTTGGGGAATTTTGGACTTAGTCAATGGTTGGACTTAGTGTTTTTTGGGAATTTTGGACTTAGTCATATGGTTGGACTTAGTATTTTTTGGGAATTTTGGACTTAGTCACGTTTTGGGTGGTTTTGGTGGGGTCTTTGTTGGTTTTGAGTGGTTTCCAATGGTTTTCGGGGGTCCCCAAGTGTTTTTGGAGTGGTTTGGTTAGGTTTTGGGTGGTTTTAGGGTTAGGGTTAGAGTTAGGTTATAGGGTTAGGTTATAGGGATAAATGCGAAGATTGATCACCTTTGAATTGATCGACCCCCCATATCTTGTGATCCGTATCTGCTATAGAGCTGAAACATGGTTTATTATACTCCTTGGGCCCTCCCCAGTTGATTGCACTTGGTTTCGTCGGTCTAGCGCCACCAGTTGCCGAGATATGGAGTTGATCACTTACTTGATTTTCGAATGTATGGGTGGGACTTAGTGTTTTTGTGGGGGTTGGACTTAGTGTTTTTGGGGAATTTTGGACTTAGTCAATGGTTGGACTTAGTGTTTTTTGGGAATTTTGGACTTAGTCATATGGTTGGACTTAGTATTTTTTGGGAATTTTGGACTTAGTCACGTTTTGGGTGGTTTTGGTGGGGTCTTTGTTGGTTTTGAGTGGTTTCCAGTGGTTTTCGGGGGTCCCCAAGTGTTTTTGGAGTGGTTTGGTTAGGTTTTGGGTGGTTTTAGGGTTAGGGTTAGAGTTAGGTTATAGGGTTAGGTTATAGGGTTAGGTTATAGGGATAAATGCGAAGATTGATCACCTTTGAATTGATCGACCCCCCATATCTTGTGATCCGTATCTGCTATAGAGCTGAAACATGGTTTATTATACTCCTTGGGCCCTCCCCAGTTGATTGCACTTGGTTTCGTCGGTCTAGCGCCACCAGTTGCCGAGATATGGAGTTGATCACTTACTTGATTTTCGAATGTATGGGTGGGACTTAGTGTTTTTGTGGGGGTTGGACTTAGTGTTTTTGGGGAATTTTGGACTTAGTCAATGGTTGGACTTAGTGTTTTTTGGGAATTTTGGACTTAGTCATATGGTTGGACTTAGTATTTTTTGGGAATTTTGGACTTAGTCACGTTTTGGGTGGTTTTGGTGGGGTCTTTGTTGGTTTTGAGTGGTTTCCAGTGGTTTTCGGGGGTCCCCAAGTGTTTTTGGAGTGGTTTGGTTAGGTTTTGGGTGGTTTTAGGGTTAGGGTTAGAGTTAGGTTATAGGGTTAGGTTATAGGGTTAGGTTATAGGGATAAATGCGAAGATTGATCACCTTTGAATTGATCGACCCCCCATATCTTGTGATCCGTATCTGCTATAGAGCTGAAACATGGTTTATTATACTCCTTGGGCCCTCCCCAGTTGATTGCACTTGGTTTCGTCGGTCTAGCGCCACCAGTTGCCGAGATATGGAGTTGATCACTTACTTGATTTTCGAATGTATGGGTGGGACTTAGTGTTTTTGTGGGGGTTGGACTTAGTGTTTTTGGGGAATTTTGGACTTAGTCAATGGTTGGACTTAGTGTTTTTTGGGAATTTTGGACTTAGTCATATGGTTGGACTTAGTATTTTTTGGGAATTTTGGACTTAGTCACGTTTTGGGTGGTTTTGGTGGGGTCTTTGTTGGTTTTGAGTGGTTTTGAGTGGTTTCCAGTGGTTTTCGGGGGTCCCCAAGTGTTTTTGGAGTGGTTTGGTTAGGTTTTGGGTGGTTTTAGGGGAATGAAACGTCCAAGGTTCAAACCTAAGGTCTTAGGGTTAGGGTTAGAGTTAGGGTTAGGGTTAGGGTTAGGGTTAGATTAGGGTTAGGGTTAGGTTAGGTTAGGTTATAGGGATAAATGCGAAGATTGATCACCTTTGAATTGATCGACCCCCCATATCTTGTGATCCGTATCTGCTATAGAGCTGAAACATGGTTTATTATACTCCTTGGGCCCTCCCCAGTTGATTGCACTTGGTTTCGTCGGTCTAGCGCCACCAGTTGCCGAGATATGGAGTTGATCACTTACTTGATTTTCGAATGTATGGGTGGGACTTAGTGTTTTTGTGGGGGTTGGACTTAGTGTTTTTGGGGAATTTTGGACTTAGTCAATGGTTGGACTTAGTGTTTTTTGGGAATTTTGGACTTAGTCATATGGTTGGACTTAGTATTTTTTGGGAATTTTGGACTTAGTCACGTTTTGGGTGGTTTTGGTGGGGTCTTTGTTGGTTTTGAGTGGTTTCCAGTGGTTTTCGGGGGTCCCCAAGTGTTTTTGGAGTGGTTTGGTTAGGTTTTGGGTGGTTTTAGGGTTAGGGTTAGAGTTAGGTTATAGGGTTAGGTTATAGGGTTAGGTTATAGGGATAAATGCGAAGATTGATCACCTTTGAATTGATCGACCCCCCATATCTTGTGATCCGTATCTGCTATAGAGCTGAAACATGGTTTATTATACTCCTTGGGCCCTCCCCAGTTGATTGCACTTGGTTTCGTCGGTCTAGCGCCACCAGTTGCCGAGATATGGAGTTGATCACTTACTTGATTTTCGAATGTATGGGTGGGACTTAGTGTTTTTGTGGGGGTTGGACTTAGTGTTTTTGGGGAATTTTGGACTTAGTCAATGGTTGGACTTAGTGTTTTTTGGGAATTTTGGACTTAGTCATATGGTTGGACTTAGTATTTTTTGGGAATTTTGGACTTAGTCACGTTTTGGGTGGTTTTGGTGGGGTCTTTGTTGGTTTTGAGTGGTTTCCAGTGGTTTTCGGGGGTCCCCAAGTGTTTTTGGAGTGGTTTGGTTAGGTTTTGGGTGGTTTTAGGGTTAGGGTTAGAGTTAGGTTATAGGGTTAGGTTATAGGGTTAGGTTATAGGGATAAATGCGAAGATTGATCACCTTTGAATTGATCGACCCCCCATATCTTGTGATCCGTATCTGCTATAGAGCTGAAACATGGTTTATTATACTCCTTGGGCCCTCCCCAGTTGATTGCACTTGGTTTCGTCGGTCTAGCGCCACCAGTTGCCGAGATATGGAGTTGATCACTTACTTGATTTTCGAATGTATGGGTGGGACTTAGTGTTTTTGTGGGGGTTGGACTTAGTGTTTTTGGGGAATTTTGGACTTAGTCAATGGTTGGACTTAGTGTTTTTTGGGAATTTTGGACTTAGTCATATGGTTGGACTTAGTATTTTTTGGGAATTTTGGACTTAGTCACGTTTTGGGTGGTTTTGGTGGGGTCTTTGTTGGTTTTGAGTGGTTTTGAGTGGTTTCCAGTGGTTTTCGGGGGTCCCCAAGTGTTTTTGGAGTGGTTTGGTTAGGTTTTGGGTGGTTTTAGGGGAATGAAACGTCCAAGGTTCAAACCTAAGGTCTTAGGGTTAGGGTTAGAGTTAGGGTTAGGGTTAGGGTTAGAGTTAGGGTTAGGTTAGGTTAGGGTTAGAGTTAGGTTATAGGGATAAATGCGAAGATTGATCACCTTTGAATTGATCGACCCCCCATATCTTGTGATCCGTATCTGCTATAGAGCTGAAACATGGTTTATTATACTCCTTGGGCCCTCCCCAGTTGATTGCACTTGGTTTCGTCGGTCTAGCGCCACCAGTTGCCGAGATATGGAGTTGATCACTTACTTGATTTTCGAATGTATGGGTGGGACTTAGTGTTTTTGTGGGGGTTGGACTTAGTGTTTTTGGGGAATTTTGGACTTAGTCAATGGTTGGACTTAGTGTTTTTTGGGAATTTTGGACTTAGTCATATGGTTGGACTTAGTATTTTTTGGGAATTTTGGACTTAGTCACGTTTTGGGTGGTTTTGGTGGGGTCTTTGTTGGTTTTGAGTGGTTTTGAGTGGTTTCCAGTGGTTTTCGGGGGTCCCCAAGTGTTTTTGGAGTGGTTTGGTTAGGTTTTGGGTGGTTTTAGGGGAATGAAACGTCCAAGGTTCAAACCTAAGGTCTTAGGGTTAGGGTTAGAGTTAGGGTTAGGGTTAGGGTTAGAGTTAGGGTTAGGTTAGGTTAGGGTTAGAGTTAGGTTATAGGGATAAATGCGAAGATTGATCACCTTTGAATTGATCGACCCCCCATATCTTGTGATCCGTATCTGCTATAGAGCTGAAACATGGTTTATTATACTCCTTGGGCCCTCCCCAGTTGATTGCACTTGGTTTCGTCGGTCTAGCGCCACCAGTTGCCGAGATATGGAGTTGATCACTTACTTGATTTTCGAATGTATGGGTGGGACTTAGTGTTTTTGTGGGGGTTGGACTTAGTGTTTTTGGGGAATTTTGGACTTAGTCAATGGTTGGACTTAGTGTTTTTTGGGAATTTTGGACTTAGTCATATGGTTGGACTTAGTATTTTTTGGGAATTTTGGACTTAGTCACGTTTTGGGTGGTTTTGGTGGGGTCTTTGTTGGTTTTGAGTGGTTTTGAGTGGTTTCCAGTGGTTTTCGGGGGTCCCCAAGTGTTTTTGGAGTGGTTTGGTTAGGTTTTGGGTGGTTTTAGGGGAATGAAACGTCCAAGGTTCAAACCTAAGGTCTTAGGGTTAGGGTTAGAGTTAGGGTTAGGGTTAGGGTTAGAGTTAGGGTTAGGTTAGGTTAGGGTTAGAGTTAGGTTATAGGGATAAATGCGAAGATTGATCACCTTTGAATTGATCGACCCCCCATATCTTGTGATCCGTATCTGCTATAGAGCTGAAACATGGTTTATTATACTCCTTGGGCCCTCCCCAGTTGATTGCACTTGGTTTCGTCGGTCTAGCGCCACCAGTTGCCGAGATATGGAGTTGATCACTTACTTGATTTTCGAATGTATGGGTGGGACTTAGTGTTTTTGTGGGGGTTGGACTTAGTGTTTTTGGGGAATTTTGGACTTAGTCAATGGTTGGACTTAGTGTTTTTTGGGAATTTTGGACTTAGTCATATGGTTGGACTTAGTATTTTTTGGGAATTTTGGACTTAGTCACGTTTTGGGTGGTTTTGGTGGGGTCTTTGTTGGTTTTGAGTGGTTTTGAGTGGTTTCCAGTGGTTTTCGGGGGTCCCCAAGTGTTTTTGGAGTGGTTTGGTTAGGTTTTGGGTGGTTTTAGGGGAATGAAACGTCCAAGGTTCAAACCTAAGGTCTTAGGGTTAGGGTTAGAGTTAGGGTTAGGGTTAGGGTTAGAGTTAGGGTTAGGTTAGGTTAGGGTTAGAGTTAGGTTATAGGGATAAATGCGAAGATTGATCACCTTTGAATTGATCGACCCCCCATATCTTGTGATCCGTATCTGCTATAGAGCTGAAACATGGTTTATTATACTCCTTGGGCCCTCCCCAGTTGATTGCACTTGGTTTCGTCGGTCTAGCGCCACCAGTTGCCGAGATATGGAGTTGATCACTTACTTGATTTTCGAATGTATGGGTGGGACTTAGTGTTTTTGTGGGGGTTGGACTTAGTGTTTTTGGGGAATTTTGGACTTAGTCAATGGTTGGACTTAGTGTTTTTTGGGAATTTTGGACTTAGTCATATGGTTGGACTTAGTATTTTTTGGGAATTTTGGACTTAGTCACGTTTTGGGTGGTTTTGGTGGGGTCTTTGTTGGTTTTGAGTGGTTTTGAGTGGTTTCCAGTGGTTTTCGGGGGTCCCCAAGTGTTTTTGGAGTGGTTTGGTTAGGTTTTGGGTGGTTTTAGGGGAATGAAACGTCCAAGGTTCAAACCTAAGGTCTTAGGGTTAGGGTTAGAGTTAGGGTTAGGGTTAGGGTTAGAGTTAGGGTTAGGTTAGGTTAGGGTTAGAGTTAGGTTATAGGGATAAATGCGAAGATTGATCACCTTTGAATTGATCGACCCCCCATATCTTGTGATCCGTATCTGCTATAGAGCTGAAACATGGTTTATTATACTCCTTGGGCCCTCCCCAGTTGATTGCACTTGGTTTCGTCGGTCTAGCGCCACCAGTTGCCGAGATATGGAGTTGATCACTTACTTGATTTTCGAATGTATGGGTGGGACTTAGTGTTTTTGTGGGGGTTGGACTTAGTGTTTTTGGGGAATTTTGGACTTAGTCAATGGTTGGACTTAGTGTTTTTTGGGAATTTTGGACTTAGTCATATGGTTGGACTTAGTATTTTTTGGGAATTTTGGACTTAGTCACGTTTTGGGTGGTTTTGGTGGGGTCTTTGTTGGTTTTGAGTGGTTTTGAGTGGTTTCCAGTGGTTTTCGGGGGTCCCCAAGTGTTTTTGGAGTGGTTTGGTTAGGTTTTGGGTGGTTTTAGGGGAATGAAACGTCCAAGGTTCAAACCTAAGGTCTTAGGGTTAGGGTTAGAGTTAGGGTTAGGGTTAGGGTTAGAGTTAGGGTTAGGTTAGGTTAGGGTTAGAGTTAGGTTATAGGGATAAATGCGAAGATTGATCACCTTTGAATTGATCGACCCCCCATATCTTGTGATCCGTATCTGCTATAGAGCTGAAACATGGTTTATTATACTCCTTGGGCCCTCCCCAGTTGATTGCACTTGGTTTCGTCGGTCTAGCGCCACCAGTTGCCGAGATATGGAGTTGATCACTTACTTGATTTTCGAATGTATGGGTGGGACTTAGTGTTTTTGTGGGGGTTGGACTTAGTGTTTTTGGGGAATTTTGGACTTAGTCAATGGTTGGACTTAGTGTTTTTTGGGAATTTTGGACTTAGTCATATGGTTGGACTTAGTATTTTTTGGGAATTTTGGACTTAGTCACGTTTTGGGTGGTTTTGGTGGGGTCTTTGTTGGTTTTGAGTGGTTTTGAGTGGTTTCCAGTGGTTTTCGGGGGTCCCCAAGTGTTTTTGGAGTGGTTTGGTTAGGTTTTGGGTGGTTTTAGGGGAATGAAACGTCCAAGGTTCAAACCTAAGGTCTTAGGGTTAGGGTTAGAGTTAGGGTTAGGGTTAGGGTTAGAGTTAGGGTTAGGTTAGGTTAGGGTTAGAGTTAGGTTATAGGGATAAATGCGAAGATTGATCACCTTTGAATTGATCGACCCCCCATATCTTGTGATCCGTATCTGCTATAGAGCTGAAACATGGTTTATTATACTCCTTGGGCCCTCCCCAGTTGATTGCACTTGGTTTCGTCGGTCTAGCGCCACCAGTTGCCGAGATATGGAGTTGATCACTTACTTGATTTTCGAATGTATGGGTGGGACTTAGTGTTTTTGTGGGGGTTGGACTTAGTGTTTTTGGGGAATTTTGGACTTAGTCAATGGTTGGACTTAGTGTTTTTTGGGAATTTTGGACTTAGTCATATGGTTGGACTTAGTATTTTTTGGGAATTTTGGACTTAGTCACGTTTTGGGTGGTTTTGGTGGGGTCTTTGTTGGTTTTGAGTGGTTTTGAGTGGTTTCCAGTGGTTTTCGGGGGTCCCCAAGTGTTTTTGGAGTGGTTTGGTTAGGTTTTGGGTGGTTTTAGGGGAATGAAACGTCCAAGGTTCAAACCTAAGGTCTTAGGGTTAGGGTTAGAGTTAGGGTTAGGGTTAGGGTTAGAGTTAGGGTTAGGTTAGGTTAGGGTTAGAGTTAGGTTATAGGGATAAATGCGAAGATTGATCACCTTTGAATTGATCGACCCCCCATATCTTGTGATCCGTATCTGCTATAGAGCTGAAACATGGTTTATTATACTCCTTGGGCCCTCCCCAGTTGATTGCACTTGGTTTCGTCGGTCTAGCGCCACCAGTTGCCGAGATATGGAGTTGATCACTTACTTGATTTTCGAATGTATGGGTGGGACTTAGTGTTTTTGTGGGGGTTGGACTTAGTGTTTTTGGGGAATTTTGGACTTAGTCAATGGTTGGACTTAGTGTTTTTTGGGAATTTTGGACTTAGTCATATGGTTGGACTTAGTATTTTTTGGGAATTTTGGACTTAGTCACGTTTTGGGTGGTTTTGGTGGGGTCTTTGTTGGTTTTGAGTGGTTTTGAGTGGTTTCCAGTGGTTTTCGGGGGTCCCCAAGTGTTTTTGGAGTGGTTTGGTTAGGTTTTGGGTGGTTTTAGGGGAATGAAACGTCCAAGGTTCAAACCTAAGGTCTTAGGGTTAGGGTTAGAGTTAGGGTTAGGGTTAGGGTTAGAGTTAGGGTTAGGTTAGGTTAGGGTTAGAGTTAGGTTATAGGGATAAATGCGAAGATTGATCACCTTTGAATTGATCGACCCCCCATATCTTGTGATCCGTATCTGCTATAGAGCTGAAACATGGTTTATTATACTCCTTGGGCCCTCCCCAGTTGATTGCACTTGGTTTCGTCGGTCTAGCGCCACCAGTTGCCGAGATATGGAGTTGATCACTTACTTGATTTTCGAATGTATGGGTGGGACTTAGTGTTTTTGTGGGGGTTGGACTTAGTGTTTTTGGGGAATTTTGGACTTAGTCAATGGTTGGACTTAGTGTTTTTTGGGAATTTTGGACTTAGTCATATGGTTGGACTTAGTATTTTTTGGGAATTTTGGACTTAGTCACGTTTTGGGTGGTTTTGGTGGGGTCTTTGTTGGTTTTGAGTGGTTTTGAGTGGTTTCCAGTGGTTTTCGGGGGTCCCCAAGTGTTTTTGGAGTGGTTTGGTTAGGTTTTGGGTGGTTTTAGGGGAATGAAACGTCCAAGGTTCAAACCTAAGGTCTTAGGGTTAGGGTTAGAGTTAGGGTTAGGGTTAGGGTTAGAGTTAGGGTTAGGTTAGGTTAGGGTTAGAGTTAGGTTATAGGGATAAATGCGAAGATTGATCACCTTTGAATTGATCGACCCCCCATATCTTGTGATCCGTATCTGCTATAGAGCTGAAACATGGTTTATTATACTCCTTGGGCCCTCCCCAGTTGATTGCACTTGGTTTCGTCGGTCTAGCGCCACCAGTTGCCGAGATATGGAGTTGATCACTTACTTGATTTTCGAATGTATGGGTGGGACTTAGTGTTTTTGTGGGGGTTGGACTTAGTGTTTTTGGGGAATTTTGGACTTAGTCAATGGTTGGACTTAGTGTTTTTTGGGAATTTTGGACTTAGTCATATGGTTGGACTTAGTATTTTTTGGGAATTTTGGACTTAGTCACGTTTTGGGTGGTTTTGGTGGGGTCTTTGTTGGTTTTGAGTGGTTTTGAGTGGTTTCCAGTGGTTTTCGGGGGTCCCCAAGTGTTTTTGGAGTGGTTTGGTTAGGTTTTGGGTGGTTTTAGGGGAATGAAACGTCCAAGGTTCAAACCTAAGGTCTTAGGGTTAGGGTTAGAGTTAGGGTTAGGGTTAGGGTTAGAGTTAGGGTTAGGTTAGGTTAGGGTTAGAGTTAGGTTATAGGGATAAATGCGAAGATTGATCACCTTTGAATTGATCGACCCCCCATATCTTGTGATCCGTATCTGCTATAGAGCTGAAACATGGTTTATTATACTCCTTGGGCCCTCCCCAGTTGATTGCACTTGGTTTCGTCGGTCTAGCGCCACCAGTTGCCGAGATATGGAGTTGATCACTTACTTGATTTTCGAATGTATGGGTGGGACTTAGTGTTTTTGTGGGGGTTGGACTTAGTGTTTTTGGGGAATTTTGGACTTAGTCAATGGTTGGACTTAGTGTTTTTTGGGAATTTTGGACTTAGTCATATGGTTGGACTTAGTATTTTTTGGGAATTTTGGACTTAGTCACGTTTTGGGTGGTTTTGGTGGGGTCTTTGTTGGTTTTGAGTGGTTTTGAGTGGTTTCCAGTGGTTTTCGGGGGTCCCCAAGTGTTTTTGGAGTGGTTTGGTTAGGTTTTGGGTGGTTTTAGGGGAATGAAACGTCCAAGGTTCAAACCTAAGGTCTTAGGGTTAGGGTTAGAGTTAGGGTTAGGGTTAGGGTTAGAGTTAGGGTTAGGTTAGGTTAGGGTTAGAGTTAGGTTATAGGGATAAATGCGAAGATTGATCACCTTTGAATTGATCGACCCCCCATATCTTGTGATCCGTATCTGCTATAGAGCTGAAACATGGTTTATTATACTCCTTGGGCCCTCCCCAGTTGATTGCACTTGGTTTCGTCGGTCTAGCGCCACCAGTTGCCGAGATATGGAGTTGATCACTTACTTGATTTTCGAATGTATGGGTGGGACTTAGTGTTTTTGTGGGGGTTGGACTTAGTGTTTTTGGGGAATTTTGGACTTAGTCAATGGTTGGACTTAGTGTTTTTTGGGAATTTTGGACTTAGTCATATGGTTGGACTTAGTATTTTTTGGGAATTTTGGACTTAGTCACGTTTTGGGTGGTTTTGGTGGGGTCTTTGTTGGTTTTGAGTGGTTTTGAGTGGTTTCCAGTGGTTTTCGGGGGTCCCCAAGTGTTTTTGGAGTGGTTTGGTTAGGTTTTGGGTGGTTTTAGGGGAATGAAACGTCCAAGGTTCAAACCTAAGGTCTTAGGGTTAGGGTTAGAGTTAGGGTTAGGGTTAGGGTTAGAGTTAGGGTTAGGTTAGGTTAGGGTTAGAGTTAGGTTATAGGGATAAATGCGAAGATTGATCACCTTTGAATTGATCGACCCCCCATATCTTGTGATCCGTATCTGCTATAGAGCTGAAACATGGTTTATTATACTCCTTGGGCCCTCCCCAGTTGATTGCACTTGGTTTCGTCGGTCTAGCGCCACCAGTTGCCGAGATATGGAGTTGATCACTTACTTGATTTTCGAATGTATGGGTGGGACTTAGTGTTTTTGTGGGGGTTGGACTTAGTGTTTTTGGGGAATTTTGGACTTAGTCAATGGTTGGACTTAGTGTTTTTTGGGAATTTTGGACTTAGTCATATGGTTGGACTTAGTATTTTTTGGGAATTTTGGACTTAGTCACGTTTTGGGTGGTTTTGGTGGGGTCTTTGTTGGTTTTGAGTGGTTTTGAGTGGTTTCCAGTGGTTTTCGGGGGTCCCCAAGTGTTTTTGGAGTGGTTTGGTTAGGTTTTGGGTGGTTTTAGGGGAATGAAACGTCCAAGGTTCAAACCTAAGGTCTTAGGGTTAGGGTTAGAGTTAGGGTTAGGGTTAGGGTTAGAGTTAGGGTTAGGTTAGGTTAGGGTTAGAGTTAGGTTATAGGGATAAATGCGAAGATTGATCACCTTTGAATTGATCGACCCCCCATATCTTGTGATCCGTATCTGCTATAGAGCTGAAACATGGTTTATTATACTCCTTGGGCCCTCCCCAGTTGATTGCACTTGGTTTCGTCGGTCTAGCGCCACCAGTTGCCGAGATATGGAGTTGATCACTTACTTGATTTTCGAATGTATGGGTGGGACTTAGTGTTTTTGTGGGGGTTGGACTTAGTGTTTTTGGGGAATTTTGGACTTAGTCAATGGTTGGACTTAGTGTTTTTTGGGAATTTTGGACTTAGTCATATGGTTGGACTTAGTATTTTTTGGGAATTTTGGACTTAGTCACGTTTTGGGTGGTTTTGGTGGGGTCTTTGTTGGTTTTGAGTGGTTTTGAGTGGTTTCCAGTGGTTTTCGGGGGTCCCCAAGTGTTTTTGGAGTGGTTTGGTTAGGTTTTGGGTGGTTTTAGGGGAATGAAACGTCCAAGGTTCAAACCTAAGGTCTTAGGGTTAGGGTTAGAGTTAGGGTTAGGGTTAGGGTTAGAGTTAGGGTTAGGTTAGGTTAGGGTTAGAGTTAGGTTATAGGGATAAATGCGAAGATTGATCACCTTTGAATTGATCGACCCCCCATATCTTGTGATCCGTATCTGCTATAGAGCTGAAACATGGTTTATTATACTCCTTGGGCCCTCCCCAGTTGATTGCACTTGGTTTCGTCGGTCTAGCGCCACCAGTTGCCGAGATATGGAGTTGATCACTTACTTGATTTTCGAATGTATGGGTGGGACTTAGTGTTTTTGTGGGGGTTGGACTTAGTGTTTTTGGGGAATTTTGGACTTAGTCAATGGTTGGACTTAGTGTTTTTTGGGAATTTTGGACTTAGTCATATGGTTGGACTTAGTATTTTTTGGGAATTTTGGACTTAGTCACGTTTTGGGTGGTTTTGGTGGGGTCTTTGTTGGTTTTGAGTGGTTTTGAGTGGTTTCCAGTGGTTTTCGGGGGTCCCCAAGTGTTTTTGGAGTGGTTTGGTTAGGTTTTGGGTGGTTTTAGGGGAATGAAACGTCCAAGGTTCAAACCTAAGGTCTTAGGGTTAGGGTTAGAGTTAGGGTTAGGGTTAGGGTTAGAGTTAGGGTTAGGTTAGGTTAGGGTTAGAGTTAGGTTATAGGGATAAATGCGAAGATTGATCACCTTTGAATTGATCGACCCCCCATATCTTGTGATCCGTATCTGCTATAGAGCTGAAACATGGTTTATTATACTCCTTGGGCCCTCCCCAGTTGATTGCACTTGGTTTCGTCGGTCTAGCGCCACCAGTTGCCGAGATATGGAGTTGATCACTTACTTGATTTTCGAATGTATGGGTGGGACTTAGTGTTTTTGTG
>NW_026775176.1:0-5000 GCF_963082965.1 Carassius carassius | reverse complement strand
GTTTTGAGTGGTTTCCAGTGGTTTTCGGGGGTCCCCAAGTGTTTTTGGAGTGGTTTGGTTAGGTTTTGGGTGGTTTTAGGGGAATGAAACGTCCAAGGTTCAAACCTAAGGTCTTAGGGTTAGGGTTAGAGTTAGGGTTAGGGTTAGGGTTAGAGTTAGGGTTAGGTTAGGTTAGGGTTAGAGTTAGGTTATAGGGATAAATGCGAAGATTGATCACCTTTGAATTGATCGACCCCCCATATCTTGTGATCCGTATCTGCTATAGAGCTGAAACATGGTTTATTATACTCCTTGGGCCCTCCCCAGTTGATTGCACTTGGTTTCGTCGGTCTAGCGCCACCAGTTGCCGAGATATGGAGTTGATCACTTACTTGATTTTCGAATGTATGGGTGGGACTTAGTGTTTTTGTGGGGGTTGGACTTAGTGTTTTTGGGGAATTTTGGACTTAGTCAATGGTTGGACTTAGTGTTTTTTGGGAATTTTGGACTTAGTCATATGGTTGGACTTAGTATTTTTTGGGAATTTTGGACTTAGTCACGTTTTGGGTGGTTTTGGTGGGGTCTTTGTTGGTTTTGAGTGGTTTTGAGTGGTTTCCAGTGGTTTTCGGGGGTCCCCAAGTGTTTTTGGAGTGGTTTGGTTAGGTTTTGGGTGGTTTTAGGGGAATGAAACGTCCAAGGTTCAAACCTAAGGTCTTAGGGTTAGGGTTAGAGTTAGGGTTAGGGTTAGGGTTAGAGTTAGGGTTAGGTTAGGTTAGGGTTAGAGTTAGGTTATAGGGATAAATGCGAAGATTGATCACCTTTGAATTGATCGACCCCCCATATCTTGTGATCCGTATCTGCTATAGAGCTGAAACATGGTTTATTATACTCCTTGGGCCCTCCCCAGTTGATTGCACTTGGTTTCGTCGGTCTAGCGCCACCAGTTGCCGAGATATGGAGTTGATCACTTACTTGATTTTCGAATGTATGGGTGGGACTTAGTGTTTTTGTGGGGGTTGGACTTAGTGTTTTTGGGGAATTTTGGACTTAGTCAATGGTTGGACTTAGTGTTTTTTGGGAATTTTGGACTTAGTCATATGGTTGGACTTAGTATTTTTTGGGAATTTTGGACTTAGTCACGTTTTGGGTGGTTTTGGTGGGGTCTTTGTTGGTTTTGAGTGGTTTTGAGTGGTTTCCAGTGGTTTTCGGGGGTCCCCAAGTGTTTTTGGAGTGGTTTGGTTAGGTTTTGGGTGGTTTTAGGGGAATGAAACGTCCAAGGTTCAAACCTAAGGTCTTAGGGTTAGGGTTAGAGTTAGGGTTAGGGTTAGGGTTAGAGTTAGGGTTAGGTTAGGTTAGGGTTAGAGTTAGGTTATAGGGATAAATGCGAAGATTGATCACCTTTGAATTGATCGACCCCCCATATCTTGTGATCCGTATCTGCTATAGAGCTGAAACATGGTTTATTATACTCCTTGGGCCCTCCCCAGTTGATTGCACTTGGTTTCGTCGGTCTAGCGCCACCAGTTGCCGAGATATGGAGTTGATCACTTACTTGATTTTCGAATGTATGGGTGGGACTTAGTGTTTTTGTGGGGGTTGGACTTAGTGTTTTTGGGGAATTTTGGACTTAGTCAATGGTTGGACTTAGTGTTTTTTGGGAATTTTGGACTTAGTCATATGGTTGGACTTAGTATTTTTTGGGAATTTTGGACTTAGTCACGTTTTGGGTGGTTTTGGTGGGGTCTTTGTTGGTTTTGAGTGGTTTTGAGTGGTTTCCAGTGGTTTTCGGGGGTCCCCAAGTGTTTTTGGAGTGGTTTGGTTAGGTTTTGGGTGGTTTTAGGGGAATGAAACGTCCAAGGTTCAAACCTAAGGTCTTAGGGTTAGGGTTAGAGTTAGGGTTAGGGTTAGGGTTAGAGTTAGGGTTAGGTTAGGTTAGGGTTAGAGTTAGGTTATAGGGATAAATGCGAAGATTGATCACCTTTGAATTGATCGACCCCCCATATCTTGTGATCCGTATCTGCTATAGAGCTGAAACATGGTTTATTATACTCCTTGGGCCCTCCCCAGTTGATTGCACTTGGTTTCGTCGGTCTAGCGCCACCAGTTGCCGAGATATGGAGTTGATCACTTACTTGATTTTCGAATGTATGGGTGGGACTTAGTGTTTTTGTGGGGGTTGGACTTAGTGTTTTTGGGGAATTTTGGACTTAGTCAATGGTTGGACTTAGTGTTTTTTGGGAATTTTGGACTTAGTCATATGGTTGGACTTAGTATTTTTTGGGAATTTTGGACTTAGTCACGTTTTGGGTGGTTTTGGTGGGGTCTTTGTTGGTTTTGAGTGGTTTTGAGTGGTTTCCAGTGGTTTTCGGGGGTCCCCAAGTGTTTTTGGAGTGGTTTGGTTAGGTTTTGGGTGGTTTTAGGGGAATGAAACGTCCAAGGTTCAAACCTAAGGTCTTAGGGTTAGGGTTAGAGTTAGGGTTAGGGTTAGGGTTAGAGTTAGGGTTAGGTTAGGTTAGGGTTAGAGTTAGGTTATAGGGATAAATGCGAAGATTGATCACCTTTGAATTGATCGACCCCCCATATCTTGTGATCCGTATCTGCTATAGAGCTGAAACATGGTTTATTATACTCCTTGGGCCCTCCCCAGTTGATTGCACTTGGTTTCGTCGGTCTAGCGCCACCAGTTGCCGAGATATGGAGTTGATCACTTACTTGATTTTCGAATGTATGGGTGGGACTTAGTGTTTTTGTGGGGGTTGGACTTAGTGTTTTTGGGGAATTTTGGACTTAGTCAATGGTTGGACTTAGTGTTTTTTGGGAATTTTGGACTTAGTCATATGGTTGGACTTAGTATTTTTTGGGAATTTTGGACTTAGTCACGTTTTGGGTGGTTTTGGTGGGGTCTTTGTTGGTTTTGAGTGGTTTTGAGTGGTTTCCAGTGGTTTTCGGGGGTCCCCAAGTGTTTTTGGAGTGGTTTGGTTAGGTTTTGGGTGGTTTTAGGGGAATGAAACGTCCAAGGTTCAAACCTAAGGTCTTAGGGTTAGGGTTAGAGTTAGGGTTAGGGTTAGGGTTAGAGTTAGGGTTAGGTTAGGTTAGGGTTAGAGTTAGGTTATAGGGATAAATGCGAAGATTGATCACCTTTGAATTGATCGACCCCCCATATCTTGTGATCCGTATCTGCTATAGAGCTGAAACATGGTTTATTATACTCCTTGGGCCCTCCCCAGTTGATTGCACTTGGTTTCGTCGGTCTAGCGCCACCAGTTGCCGAGATATGGAGTTGATCACTTACTTGATTTTCGAATGTATGGGTGGGACTTAGTGTTTTTGTGGGGGTTGGACTTAGTGTTTTTGGGGAATTTTGGACTTAGTCAATGGTTGGACTTAGTGTTTTTTGGGAATTTTGGACTTAGTCATATGGTTGGACTTAGTATTTTTTGGGAATTTTGGACTTAGTCACGTTTTGGGTGGTTTTGGTGGGGTCTTTGTTGGTTTTGAGTGGTTTTGAGTGGTTTCCAGTGGTTTTCGGGGGTCCCCAAGTGTTTTTGGAGTGGTTTGGTTAGGTTTTGGGTGGTTTTAGGGGAATGAAACGTCCAAGGTTCAAACCTAAGGTCTTAGGGTTAGGGTTAGAGTTAGGGTTAGGGTTAGGGTTAGAGTTAGGGTTAGGTTAGGTTAGGGTTAGAGTTAGGTTATAGGGATAAATGCGAAGATTGATCACCTTTGAATTGATCGACCCCCCATATCTTGTGATCCGTATCTGCTATAGAGCTGAAACATGGTTTATTATACTCCTTGGGCCCTCCCCAGTTGATTGCACTTGGTTTCGTCGGTCTAGCGCCACCAGTTGCCGAGATATGGAGTTGATCACTTACTTGATTTTCGAATGTATGGGTGGGACTTAGTGTTTTTGTGGGGGTTGGACTTAGTGTTTTTGGGGAATTTTGGACTTAGTCAATGGTTGGACTTAGTGTTTTTTGGGAATTTTGGACTTAGTCATATGGTTGGACTTAGTATTTTTTGGGAATTTTGGACTTAGTCACGTTTTGGGTGGTTTTGGTGGGGTCTTTGTTGGTTTTGAGTGGTTTTGAGTGGTTTCCAGTGGTTTTCGGGGGTCCCCAAGTGTTTTTGGAGTGGTTTGGTTAGGTTTTGGGTGGTTTTAGGGGAATGAAACGTCCAAGGTTCAAACCTAAGGTCTTAGGGTTAGGGTTAGAGTTAGGGTTAGGGTTAGGGTTAGAGTTAGGGTTAGGTTAGGTTAGGGTTAGAGTTAGGTTATAGGGATAAATGCGAAGATTGATCACCTTTGAATTGATCGACCCCCCATATCTTGTGATCCGTATCTGCTATAGAGCTGAAACATGGTTTATTATACTCCTTGGGCCCTCCCCAGTTGATTGCACTTGGTTTCGTCGGTCTAGCGCCACCAGTTGCCGAGATATGGAGTTGATCACTTACTTGATTTTCGAATGTATGGGTGGGACTTAGTGTTTTTGTGGGGGTTGGACTTAGTGTTTTTGGGGAATTTTGGACTTAGTCAATGGTTGGACTTAGTGTTTTTTGGGAATTTTGGACTTAGTCATATGGTTGGACTTAGTATTTTTTGGGAATTTTGGACTTAGTCACGTTTTGGGTGGTTTTGGTGGGGTCTTTGTTGGTTTTGAGTGGTTTTGAGTGGTTTCCAGTGGTTTTCGGGGGTCCCCAAGTGTTTTTGGAGTGGTTTGGTTAGGTTTTGGGTGGTTTTAGGGGAATGAAACGTCCAAGGTTCAAACCTAAGGTCTTAGGGTTAGGGTTAGAGTTAGGGTTAGGGTTAGGGTTAGAGTTAGGGTTAGGTTAGGTTAGGGTTAGGTTAGGGTTAGAGTTAGGTTAGAAGGGTTAGGGTTAGAGTTAGGGTTAGTTAGGGTTAGGTTAGGGTTAGGTTAGAGTTAGGGTTAGGTTAGGTTAGGGTTAGAGTTAGGGTTAGGTTAGATTAGGGTTAGGGTTAGAGTTAGGGTTAGAGTTAGGGTTAGGGTTAGGTTAGGGTTAGG
>NW_026775174.1:0-6000 GCF_963082965.1 Carassius carassius | reverse complement strand
TGACTTTGACTCAGGCCAGGGAGCCATCCGGCTTGCAGCCCACCCCCCCCCCCCCCAAATTTCTGGAGAGGAAGTCGGCCACCGCCATCTGAACACCCGGCCTGTGGACCACCTTGAACTTAAAAGGCTGAAGAGCTAGATACCAATGAGTGATCCGCGCGTTGGTATCCTTCTTGCGGTGGAGCCACTGCAGCGGAGCGTGGTCCGAACAGAGGGTGAACTCCGGTCCCAGGAGATAATAGCGGAGGGTGAGGACGGCCCATCTGATGGCAAGGCACTCTTTCTCTATGGTGCTGTACTTAGCCTCTCTCTTCGAGAGCTTCCGGCTAATGTACAGCACCGGCCGTTCCTCCCCCTCTATATCCTGGGACAGGACTGCCCCCAGCCCCCTGTCTGACGCGTCTGTCTGCAACAGAAAAGGGAGAGAAAAATCAGGAGAGTGTAACAACGGCCCGCCACACAGAGCAGCCTTGACCTGGCTAAAGGCCTGCTGACACGGCTCCGTCCACTGGACCGTATCTGGCACCTCCTTTTTAGTAAGGTCAGTCAAAGGGCTGGTGAGGTCCGAATAATTAGGAATAAACGTCTATAATATCCCGCCAGCCCCAAGAACTGCCTTACCTCCTTTTTGGTCTTGGGACGTGGGCAGTTCACAATAGCGGCTGTCTTATCAATTTGGGGACGCACCTGTCCATGCCCCAAGTAGAAGCCCAGATACCTTACTTCCACACGCCCAATCGCACTCTTCTTTGGGTTGGCCATGAGCCCCGCTCCCCTTAGCGACCTCAGGACAGCCCTCAGATGCTGCATATGCCGCTGCCAATCATTTCTAAATATAATGATATCATCCAGGTAGGCAGCCACATATGCAGCATGGGGCCGCAGAATCTTACAAATTGGTGTAATCCAAACGGCGTTGTGAAAGCCGTCTTTTCTCTGGATAATGGAGACAAGGGGATCTGCCAATAGCCCTTTGTTAAGTCCAATGTCGAATAAAAACGAGCCGTGCCTAGCCGATCAAGCAACTCGTCAACCCGCGGCATTGGATACGCGTTGAATTTCGACACAGCATTCACCTTGCGATAATCCACACAGAACCGGACAGTTTTTGGAACTAAAACTATCGGGCTCGCCCAGTTACTGTTGGATTCTTCTATTACCCCCATGTCAAGCATAGCGCCTAATTCAGCCTGAACTACTTTTTTCTTGTGCTCAGGTAAGCGATACGGCCGGCTGCGAACTACCACGCCCGGCTCGGTCTCGATATGGTGCTAAATCAGGTTAGTACGGCCCGGTAGGGGCGAGAAGACGTTGGCAAACTCTGCCTGTAATTTCGTTAAATCAGTGAGTTGGGACAGCGAGAGGTGATCTCCACCTGGAGCCAGGGCGAGGGATTGTGGTTTGATATTCGCCTCTGGTCCGAGATCATCCTCCCCCCAAATCACCGTTGCCAACATCACTGATTCTGCCTCATTCCATTTTTTAAGGAGGTTGAGGTGGTAGATCTGACGGGTCCCGTTCCTATCGGTCCGTATTACCTCATAGAGCGTCCATAGAGAAGTTTGAAGGGGGAAAACCCCGTGAAGGCTTGCGGGACCTCTCGCACAGCGAATAACAAGTGCTCTAGCCTCCTATCCCAATTTTTGGCGTCTTCCTGAACGAACTTAAGGATAATGGATTTAAGAGTGCGATTAAATCGTTCAACCAGGCCGTCAGTTTGTGGGTGATAGACGCTAGTTCGAATCGATTTAATGCCCAACAATCCGTACAGTTCGCGTAGCGTACGTGACATAAACGCGTGCCCTGATCGGTGAGGATTTCTTTTGGAACCCCCACCCGGGAGATAAGACGAAACAGGGCATCCGCAACACTTTTAGCGGAAATGTTGCGGAGGGCCACCGCTTCAGGATATCGTGTTGCATAATCAACTATGACGAATGCAAAGCGATGTCCTCGTGCCGATCGCTCTAATGGCCCGATGAGGTCCATACCAATTCTCTCGAAGGGGACCTGTATTAAGGGAAGAGGGCGCAAAGGCGCTTTTGGGGCGGCCGGTGGGTTCACCAACTGACATTCCGGACAAGACGCGCACCACCTGCGCACGTTGTCATGAATGCCTGGCCAAAAGAAACGGGTCATGAGGCGATTTAGTGTTGCTGCCTGTCCCAAATGGCCCGCCATAGGGTTAGAATGAGCCGCATGGAAAAGCATTTCCCTGCGGCTCTTTGGAATTAACAATTGGGTTGTATTCACTTTTGTCTGAGCGTCTTGGGTCACTCGATACAACCGGTCTTTTAAAATGGCAAAATACGGATAGGTGAGCGGGAAGGCAGGTTGGAGAGGCTGGCCATCGATGGAGCGGACCTGGTGAAATGCATACTTTAATGTCTCATCCTGAGACTGCTACAGAGGAAAGTCATCACGCTCGGAGAGAATCAGTCTCCCGATTTCGTTCGGTTCCCCTGAAGCAGACCCCAGTGGTCCCGGCTCAGTTTCTCCCACCTCCATCACTGGACACCTGTCCACGAAATGCTCCGGGTCCCCGCAACGCCAACAGGCCAGCCCAGACCTACCCGCCGCCCCAGTGGCAGGGAGTGGATTGGAGAATTGGCGCGGAGAGCGCGGAGAAACGGAAGCACTGTCCCCTCCGGCGGCCATCAGTCCCGCCCCCCTGGGTGGGGCTCTTGAACCCGCGTAGGACCCCTGGTCCAAGGAGGGCCGGCTGGACGGGACCTAGGGAGAGGGACAGGGCGAGAGAGAGAGGGGGAAGAGAGACAAGGAGAGAGAGAGTTAGAGGTCAGGGGTTCGCCGACCCCTGGGCACGCCACCATGTGGTCCATCGCCAGATGGATGGGCAGCCGAGCGACGAACTGCTCCAGCACCACCAGGTCGATGAGATGCTCCAAGTCACTTCCCTCGGCCAGTAGCCACTTGTGGCAGGAGTCCCAGAGCTGTTGGGCCATCGCGAAGGGCCGACCGGCTTCACCCAAGTCCACGGACCGGAAGCGCTGACGATGTTGTTCGGGCGACCGGCCGACCCGCTGGATGATGGCCCTCTTTAGGTTGTCGAAGACCAGGAGGTTTGCCACCGGAAGTTGTTGCGCGGCCACCTGGGCTTCGCCGGAGAGCAGGGGAATGAGGCGCGCCGGCCACTGCTTGCGGGGCCAGCCACACGCCTCCGCCGACTTCTGGAACAGCTCCAGGAAGGCCTCCGGATCGTCCTGGGGCCCCATCTTGTGTAGCGACAAGTGCATGGGTGCGGTGGGCGGCCCGGCGGCCTCGGTGAGAACCTCCCGATCGATCCAGCTCCGGAACCTCTCGTGGTCCTCCTGCTGGGCCTGGACGGTGGCCTGGAAGCGCCTCTCCTGGTCGGTCCTCAGGTCCAGCAGGGCCTGGTGTTGCTCGCGGTGCAGGACCGCGAGGGAAGCGATGATGTCCGCAAGTGGTGTGGAGTCCGTCTCTCTCTCGCTTGCTTCCGTCTCCCCTGGCGTTTTATACTCTCTCCACGCCAATTACTGGAACAAGAAACAGGTGATGATCATTTTTGCCAAAACCACTCACTTACTGCTCGTCTCCTGATTCTCTCTCCCGCTGCAGACTTCGCTAAACCTTCGCTCTCTTTTCTCACTATACCACTTATTTTCATTTTACTAGAAAGGGAAATACCGACTCACAATTATTAATTGTCAAATTGAAATTTAATTGAAACATTAAATTTATTTTGAATCATTCAAAATTTCCCTCTCAGATCATTTCATATGATCCTTTATTTCTAGTATTCTCTTTTGGGCCTAATTATTTTAGGAATGAATAAGCCTTATTAAACTTTGAAAGTTTAAGTAGTAAACTTATTCTACCTAATCTATTTATTACCCATCTGAATATATGCTATTCAGACCTTTACTTATTTGATTGCGTTTCACACCTCTTCCTGTTTTGGTTATACACTTAACCACTATTGTTTTACTTATTGATTTCCTCTATTTAATTTAATTTTTGCACATTTATTATTATTTTTTTTAAACTTTACTTTTTCTTACCATTTCATTACTTAGTGTATCCTAGCTTGGGAACGACACACCCGAGCCCTAAAAAGAGACATTGGCAAGGGCGTAGATTTGGTTTGGACATTGTGGGGGGTTGAACGTTGTATGCTGCCCGTAATTTTTTTTTTTTAAATATAAATTTTTTATGTGTATTGTTATTGGATAATTTATTTCTATCTATCTATCTATCTATCTATCTATCTATCTGGCAACATGCTTTAACTGATTACAAATTCAACATATACAAATATGAAAGAGACAACATTTAGACATTTATTTTAAGATTTTTACATTCCACCTTAATGCATTTTAATTTTTTTTAAAGGGAAGCACATCTTGAAAACATTAAAGGCATTAATGTATAGCCTAACTTTACAAAGCTGCTGTTTTTCTATACTGTTTCCTATTTTATTTTATTGATTAATCAATGGCATCTTCTTTACCTGATCACCTGCTCCTCCTCTCCCTCTGCTGACTTTTCTACCCTGCCGCTATATTTACATCGAATCTGTTATAAAAACATGATAAGAGATTATAAACCTCATAACGTTATGAAATTTGTGTATAATCATCATTCATAAAATTCTAACATAGTAGAGATTATCAAAAGAAAGAAATTAAGTATTGAAACCGCCAGTAGGCGGCAGTGTTTCACTGTTTTAATGAGTTAGCCACTTAAATCGTTAATTCATCCAATTCGTTCAAAAGTCAGATTAATTTAGTAAGAAAATAAACACCGATGTGAATACTTTTGTCGTTGATAATTACAGAAACTATTGAAAAATATATTAGCAAAACAGACAGCTGCTTTGGTAACTTATAGTTAGTTATAGCTAAATACATTGCAATGGAGTGGTGTGAACTAACTATTACACAATATTCTCATACCTCATTCTTAGTACATGCTTTATTTTTTTATTTTTTTTGCAACCCTCTCTGACCAGCAGTTAAATATAGTCCGCTGTGCAGCGCTTCTCTTCATTTTTGGCGCTAACATTAACCGTGTGCTCTCCCATTCAAACTCCTTCCAAACTCCTCCCATTCCACTCGCTTATTTTGGTGAAAGTGCGACTCATTGGTTGGGCATTACCAATCGGTTCAATGGAGGGGGAATATTTTTTGTCTGATTTATTATGACATACTCATATTTGATTAGGAGCAAAATTATTTTTACAAAATAAATGAATTCTATTTTTTCATATTATATTTTTCATTTGATCTACTGTAATTTTCATGTTGAAATATTGGGGGGGTTGTAACTGATGGATTTGAATATTGGGGGGGTTACCTCCCCCACGCCCCCCCCCCTCCCCCCCCCCGATAAACTACGCCCCTGGACATTGGTATCCCTCACTACGAGTTCAAATAAATTAGAAAGACAACTCTCTTTCACTTAAAGTTTATTTTGTTTGATTAGTTGTGCACCAACTAAAAAAAACGCTCTCTTGTAGTTGAGATAACTGCTACTGAGACTTACCATCTCCGTCCTTTCTCTCCTTTACTATCCTCTTCTCTTTTTACATTTGTAGGACATGTAAGAACCATCAATCAATTCTAAGTAAATTAAATACACAATCGTGTGTCAAAGACGACGAATCATCCTTATGAATTTGATTGTAATCATCCTCTCCCTTGTTCTTCCTAACCTCCCTACATTTGGAAACGCAATCCAAGTTTTAGCATCTCATCCAACATTGAGATAAATTTAATTGAGATACGTGTTGAAAATCTGTTGCCTTTGCAGCCTCCCTGGTGAGCGGTCCAACTGTAAGGTGTACAGTGTCAATCCTGTCAGACTAAGAAAAGAGATATCAACATTATTATTGTATTCTTTTGTCCAAAACAAGAAATATAATAATATTGTTTACCTTTTTGATAACATTTAATGGGAAAAAATTAATTTTCCTCATTTGAAAAACAGAAATTTTGCTTGTCATTTAATTTGTTTTTTCAC
>NW_026775173.1:0-3000 GCF_963082965.1 Carassius carassius | reverse complement strand
TTGAACTGAACTTTTGTGCACTAACAAGCGGATTGATCATCGCTGGATTGCAGGTTCATTATTTCCATTACACACATGTTATGTGTTTACCTTGTATGGATTGAATATGGTCTTTGATCCTCAGATCGAGATGGGCCAGGACCCCTTTGTTGTTCGGGCTCAGACCTGGACCTTCGTGGAATGAAGGACTTAAAGGCAGCTGAGCACGCCCTTGCCTTCTTGAACTTTTCGACCACCATCTCGACGGAGGTACCGAAAAGCTCAGAAGGCAAGACCGGAGCATCGAGAAGAAACCCACTTTCTTCCCTCCTGATGTCTGCCAGGTTCACCCATAGATTTCTTTCCGTTACCACCATGGCCGCCATAGACCTGCCCATGGCGGAGGCGGCCTGCTTGTTAGCACGGAGAGAGAGGTCTGTGGTGCGGCACAGCTCGGCTACCTGGTCAGCTGAAAGGCCCTCGTCTGTATCCTGGTCCTTCAGCAGGTCAGCCTGGTAAGCCTGAAGCACTGCCATTGTGTGCAACGAAGCCACAGCCTGACCTGCTGCTGCATATGCTTTACCATTTAAGCGGGATGTATCCTGGAGGGGCTTAGATGGCAAAGAGGGAGATTTAAGAGAGGATGTTTCCCCCACAGAGAGATAGCTAGCCAGCGTCTCTTCTACAGGGGGCATCCTCTCATAGCCGTTTTCGTGCATACCCTCGATATTAGCATAACTCATATGCTGAAACTGATGGATGCGAGAGGAAAATGGCCTCTTCCATTCCTTTTCGACTTCTGCATGTAAGTCAGGCAAGAATGGAAGGCTCACCTGGCCTGGAGGGCTATGGTCAGACAAATAACGCTCATCGAGGCGACCTCACGGCGTCACTTTTCTGGCATGCTTCCATGGCAAGTCTCATTTTGTCGTGCCGCGATCCACAACCTCTAACAGCTCCCCATACGCAGGGCAGGAAGATTGAGAAGGCTCAGCCTCAGCTTCTTCGCCACTCTCAGACATCTCCTGCTCTTTCTGGGTTGAACCCAGCAGAGCACTAACTTCAGTATCAGAATGGGTTAATGACAACGCATCTTCCTCCTGAAGTTCACTCTAATCTGCCGCTGAAGAGTGTGAAAGGAAAAGTCCCCCTCTACACTCCTCAGCGAGATCCACCTGTGATCCCCACGAGCTCATTCTCCTTCATGCCTCGGCAACGGCGGGTCCTGAGCCACGGGAACCAGATGGCTGTCCCTCTTTCCTCGAAAATACAAACGAGAGCAGAGCTTTTTCACAGAAAAACGCTTGCAGTGCAAGCAGTTTGCCCCCTCAAGGACATCGTGTGCGTGCTCTTCGCCCAAACAAGAGACGCAAAGACTGTGTGTGTCATCAGGTGTCAAATAACGCTGACATGGAAGCACACACTGTTTAAACGCCTTGCTAGTGGATACCATGATAACAATGATAGTTCGCTCTTACCTTTTTGGTCGTTTCTCAGATGCACGCTTCAAACAAAACAGTCAATGAAGGCGAAGAAGATAAGTGACGGGTCCTACGGGCGCGTATTTATAGTCGCGCCGGTAGTGACGTCAGAGGCTGTCGCCGGCCAACACGTTGGCGTTATTCAAAGTATGCTTCAGACATGGGTCATGATATGAATGATCTCTGGAGAACAGACACAGCAAAGCCTCTTTCTGAAAGATAACACATACTGATGGCTTTTACAAACCATTTCTCAACATAACATACAGAAAGCTGGAGAGTAACTCATGTGCTTAAGATATTCTGCGAGAGATGCAGGTTCCAATCTGGCCTGAATCATATTCTCTTTCTCCGCTTATCTGGTTACATTAAAACGCTAAATAAATCAATTAATTAAAATTTGAAGAAAATATAAATAGATTAGAAAATAAATTAATGGGACAGAAGGTGGATAGTACAGAATATAATCATGTCCTAATAATATTCTGTAACGATGAACAAACTCCATAATCTTCGGGAAGAAGGAGGCGGGAACCGGCAGACAATCAATTCAAACTTTATTAACAAAATTAACACAAAACAGCACAACAGCCCCTCGCGGACGACTGTCGCGCACAAATAAAAAGCAAACACAAACTAAAATCCAGGCCTGGTCCTCTCTCGTCCTTCACTGTCGTCGCCCCTGTTTTATATCCTTCCATCTCCTCCGTGGGACTCGAGACTGGTGGGTCGAGCAGGTGTCGCTCATTACCAATCACTCCACTGTCCTCGCCCCGTTCCCACGGCTCTCGGCCCCGCCCACCTCGCCACATATACCTTGAAAAATATAGTAGCATGTAACATGAAATAAGTAAAAAAAAAAAAAAAAAAAAAAAAAAAAATTATATATATATATATATATATATATATATATATATATATATATTCACTGTTAATAAATTATGGTAGAACTTCTTCAAAAAAAAAAGTTTTGGCTGGCATGGTACAGTTTTTTATGGATGATACTAATTTATTAATACTATTGTTACGCAACATTTCTTTAAGAAGAAAGGCTGGAATGTAGTCCTTTGGTGTTGTTTGTTTGATTTAAATCTGTATAATTCTTTTTAATGAGCATGTGAGGGGCTGTTGAATTTCATAATGTCTGGAATTTCTGCTCACTTGCTAGATATGTGCATGGCTAATGACTGGAGTCAAGGAATAGCTGAATACAGCAGGAACCTCGCGCACTTCGAGAGGAAAAAAAAGATAAAAAGACTAAAGGATGGATTGAAGATCAAGGTGGTGTCTGAAAATGGGGCAACTTTCAAAAGCCGTGTGACTGTTTTGATGAAAGGCAGGTGATGCCGTTCACCTTTGATATCCAGGCTGGATTCTGCCATCCTACCAGTATTTTTGGACAGCTAATTGACAGATAATGGTGTTTCGCCTGACCACACACCCAGACACATACAGCTTTGTACACTACTGTCAAGATCACATGTATTTCAAATAATTAAGATGGTGTGATTGTCCTTTTTTTTCTGTTGAGGTTGGATAT
>NW_026775172.1:0-13000 GCF_963082965.1 Carassius carassius | reverse complement strand
AATGAAGATCAACTAAGGGATCAGTATGAGGTCGTTGAAGATAAATTGTACCACACGACTCCGCTGAAGACTGGCCACCGCCATTATCGGGTATACATTCCCAGCACTCTGGTTTTGCCCCTCCTCCAACACTATCATTCAAATCCTTTGAGTTGTCACATGGGCATTTACAAGACTTACCAGAGGTTGCATGATGTTGCATTTTGGCCTGGGATGTGGGCAGATGTGAAAAATCGTGTTAAAAGGTCTATCATAATGCTAGGTGTTGATATCATGGGACCAATGCCCCGAAGTACCCACCAGAATGAGTACCTGCTTGTCTTTGTGGACTATTTTTCAATAAAAGATGCGGGAGATTTTGATACATGCAACCAGTAAACAACAACAACAAGAAAAGGTACTCAAAATGGATTTAGGGAGAATTTGGATGAGGATGAAAAGCACACATACCAGGGGCAATGGCAAAAGTGAGAGGAGTTATGTCAGGAGTACCATTAAGTATGTCAATGGAAGATGTCAAAAATGAGATTCGGGGAGGTAAAGTGCTTGAAACCACACGGCTTAAAAGTAAATGAGATGATCACTAAAGGAAACCCTATCGGTTGTAGTGCAATTTGAGAAAATTCCCCCTAAATCCATGCAAATAGCATACATGAATTATAGTTTGAGAGAGTACATTCCCAAACCGATCCGATGCTATAAATGTCAAAGAATGGGATGCGTAGCACAGCAGTGCAAAGGAAAACTAAGATGCACTAGATGTGGTGGTCAACATGAGTAGGATAAATGTAAAAAGGATGCAAAGATTAAATGCTGTAACTGTGATGGTGAGCATAGTGCTGCGTTTTTTTAGGATGTGAAGTTCAAAGAGAAGCTAGAGAAGTGCATAGGGTGAAGATTTTAAGTAAAATGTCTTATGCAGAAGCACTAAAAACAGTGAAACATTCCACTGGAGCTTTTATTTGTTCCGTTTTCTCTCAAAGAAACCTAGTGTCAGTTAATCAAACACAAAGGCAAACTCCAGTCCATACTCTGGTTACATGTGGTCACAAGTGTGAAGTTGATAAGGAAACATTTGTAGATAAAAAACTTTGTGGTTTTCATGTCACACTATCAATATTGCATCACAATTAAAAAAGAAAAGTGATCGAATCAATGTGATTGTGGAGGCAGCAAAAAGATTCCTTGATATAAGAGATGTTAAAGCAGATCAGATACATGTGGAACGCCAGAAGCCTCATAGCTAATGGTCAAGAATTAAAAAAATATATATTTATGAATTAGATGTAGTTCCAGATGTAGTATGTGTACAAGAAACCTGGCTCCAACCACATCTGGACTTTGTTATACCAGGGTTTAGTTATGTAAGTTATGATAGGCCTAACAAACAAAATGGTGGAGGGTGTGCTACTTTTCTCAAGGATGGGCTGGCATATAGAGAGCTACCTTGCCCAGAGGATATGGAATGTATTATGGTCAGGGAGTCATATTAATATGATCAATTTTTATAATTCATGCAAAAAAAAAATTCATTGACCGATTAAATGAAATGGCAGAGACTGTATACAGGAAAGAAATATGGTGTTGTGATTTTAATGCCCATAACAGCCTATGGGGTAGCAATCATACAGATAATAATAGGAACATAGGTGAAGAAATTATGGAAGAAAGACTATTGGTTCCTTAATAATGGACCGGGTACAAGATATATTGCCCCTATTCACATCTGTTCATGCTTGGATATTACACTGGTGTCAGAAAGTTTAAAGCGTGTGATTGGCATGTTAAGAGGGAATCTACCATAGGAAGTGACAATTTCCCAGTTCTCACTGTAGTTTATACGAACATTTGTTTCCAAGAAGGGATTTCAATTACCAGATGGTGTTTTGAGAAAGCAGAATAGGGGGAAATCTAGGATGTGTTGTGAAGAGTCAGTTTATCTGGTTACATTCGATGGAAACCTAGAAGAAAGCACAAAGCAAATTACAGAACACATTATAAATTCAGCAAAATTGAGCATCCCACAAAGAACAATAAAGGGAAGGAAGAAAGTGGTACCTTGGTGGAATGATGAATGTAGCAGAGCAGTAAAAGAACGAAATGAGGCATTTAGAACATTGAAGAATTTATCATGCTAGAATGTTATAGATTATCAATGGAAAAGGGCTGTG
Organism: Carassius carassius; assembly: GCF_963082965.1. Lineage (NCBI taxonomy): Eukaryota > Metazoa > Chordata > Actinopteri > Cypriniformes > Cyprinidae > Carassius > Carassius carassius. The sequence goes on along the minus strand of NW_026775172.1, from coordinate 10,829 downwards.
GCACGTAGGACAATTAAGTAGAACAAAAACGAAAGACACAAAAACATTATCAAGCACCAAAACATTTTCAAAAACATATTTCAAGTGTTCTGGAGCTGTTTCATATTCATCTGTACTTCACACTGAACTATTAAAGTAATTCATTTCTAGTTCACAAACTATTCTCTCAGCTGCGGCTGTCTGTCAACCTTCATTCAGCAATCAAACTGTGTGTCATGTTCAGTTACTACAGTCAGAATGATGTAACTCTCTTCAAGAACGCACAATAACTGAAGTTTCAAACTGTTTAAAGAAAAGGCTCATTAAACTGACGCACAGATTTAATAGTCTACGTATCAATATATCTTCCCTTTGTACTAATGATGTCTGGTTTGCAAACGAATCGTTTGATTTGACTGGTTCTTCTTAGTGAACCAGTTCACCAAATAGGACTGAATCGTTTGAACCAGTTTGCGTCTACAGTGAGCATTGATGCACAATTTACTTTTTAAAGTTGCCAACACTCCCTGAGTCTAAATAAATCAATATTACGGAGTAATTTATTTACTCCAACAGTACACTGACTGAACTGTTGTGAAGAGAGAACTGAAGATGAACCCCAGCCGAGCAGCTTTCTATGCAGCTTTCTAAGCGCAACATTCTCCACACAGGATGTGCATAAGTGGTCTGTGGCGCTCTATATTGGCGCCTTCAGTATTATAATATTTTATGCGAAATCAGAGATTATAAAGTCTTTCTTGTTCTGTCCTATCTATGATATTTGGCTGCCTTTTATTACTGTGCTACAGATTTAAATTAAACGTCTTTTAGATTTCTATATAAATGTATTTTTGTTTTTTCAATGTATTTTACAACAATACAGAGAGCAATGTAACATTTTACCAGATTTGAGACTTATTCACTTTTATTTGTAAATAAAATATTTCAATATATTTGATTAAATTATTGTGCTCCCATGATTTTGCTAGAATCTAGAGTATATTTTGCGGCTGAATTATCTACCAACCTAGTTTTTAATAATATTTTTGTAATGGTTTATGATTATATATTTTTTTATTTATTTTTCATTAAAATGAAGTTGTGTATTTAGTAGATTGTGATTAACATACGAGTGATCAGGTCAACACAGAAGAATAAGTAAAAAAACAAAAAAAAACAACAAAAAAAACCACTGTGCTGGTATCGGATTGGATCGGTATTGGCAGATACTCAGAATTTTCGGTATCTGATCGGTTCTGAAAAAATGGTATTGTGCATCCCTAATGCAAATAGATGGAAAAGATAATAGTTTGCAGATTATCTCATATATTGGAACTGAGAGGAATACTGACCAACATACAAAGTGGATTTCGAAAAGGACACTGCACAACAGATGCTCTAGTTAAAGTAATGATGTGGAAAAGGCACTGAAAATGAAAGAACTAATGACAATAGTATATTTTGACATAGAAAAGGCATATGATACCATGAGGATGGAAGGACTGCTTATTAAACTAAGTATGTGTCAGGATCCTGCCCTGACAGTCTTGTCTGTCCTATCTTTGTTTAATGTGTCTCTGTTCATTTTGTGCCTGAGCACATGGTTGTGTCTTTGTTTATGTTGGCCGTGTGCTCCCCTTGTCCTGCCTCCTTGTTTCTAATCACCACGCCCCCTTGTTTAGTCCTTTGTTTGTCTGATTGTTCACCTGATCCTTGTGTGCTCTGCTCCCTTTATATTGTGCTCATTTCCCTCTGGTCCTTGCTGGTTCGTTTTTGTGTGTGCCTTGTGTACAGTCTCTAGCTTGGATATTTAGTCTTGTTAGAACTCTTTAATCAGTATTTTGCATCTTATTTGGTTCCCTCTTATTTTTTTAGTTTTCATTTGTTCCCATGTGTAGTTAGTGATGGCAAAATCGAGGCCTCGTGAACCAATGAAACAGTTGAGCCAAATGTGCCATATTGTTTAGAGGCTTCGAATCAATCCGACACCCGTCTCAACGGTGACACCTAGTGGTCACTTGCAGGTGTTGATCTGAAACAACCTTGACGAGCCATTAAAAAAATGTGTTGTTTTTTTATTATTATAATGTTCTAATATGTGAAGCTTGTAACCTATAGGCTCCTCACTGTGCATAATGTTATTTTGGTCATGAAAAATGAATATTAATAAAAGAAATCAAGCCACAATGTCTCACTTTTTTAGAGATTTTTATTCAAAAATATTAATTTATCTGCTGTGGAAGGACTTAGCCTATTTCTTTTTTTACAGATAATTTCTCCAGCCTTTGAAAAAATCCTCTCACAAGGGACACTTGTTGCTGGCATACAAAGATATTTTTTTGCAAGGACATACAAATGAGGAAAGATTACTGCTCTCTCTTTCCAGTAAGTTAGTGGATCATGAGTTCTGGGCAAATACGCATCGTTGATGTATTTTTTCACTTCCACTGTGGCATCAGCGGTAGCATTGTGTATCATCTTGGTTTGATGGATGTGAGTATCAAAAAGTTCCCATAAACTGTCCTGTGTTTCTACTGGTGTGGATGTTGATGGTGATGGTGATGATGATGATGATGGGTGTGATGTTGACATTTCTGGGTCTGAATAAAAATGAAAACAGCAATTAGTAACAAATCCTAAACTGACGGCATATATGAAGGATATATTATATTACATGATTCAGATTACATAACATAACACAGACTGAAACTGCTCACCAGGATTTGTGTTTGAACGCATAAGTGAAGCACACTCCAGTGTGATATGCTTTTCAGCTTCCTGGGCTTTGGCAGCATTTCCAAATGCCACATTTTTGAACCTTGGGTCCAGCAGTGTAGCCAGTGCCAAGGCTCTAAAACTCTCATAACCTCCACATCTGGAGTGCAGACCTTCTTGCAGTTGTGAGCCTATGAGCCAAAACAGGAGAAACACATATTTATAATAATGACAATAATATGACAGTTATGGCCAATCACATGGGTAGTATGGTCATTGTGGCCTACCTAATTGAACAGTTGATTCCTGTGTTGCATTTCCTTTTTTCTGGCAAGCTTGTGCTGCAACATCCTGTACAGTGGTATAAGCTTTGAAGCAGACACTTTCTTTTCCTCTGACATCTCTGTTGTTGCGAGTTTGAATGGTTGCAGTATTGACAATGATTGTTCAATAATGTCATAATCAATACTTGTCAGGGGAGCAGTATCATTGTTTAAGTTGGAAAGTGCAGCAGCCACTGGTTCACGTTGGTCATACAAGCGCTGTAGCATGTCAAATGTGCTGTTCCATCTCGTGTCAACCTCCTGTATCAGTTTCAGAGTTGGTCTTCCCATCAAGCTCTGCATCTCCACAAGCTTGTCCTTTGCTTTGCAGCTGGATCTGAACAACCCCACTATCTTTCTGGCCTTCTGGCGTATTTCATTGATGACTGGGGTTTGATCTAGTGCCTTTTTCACAATCAAATTTAAAGTATGAGCAAAACATGGGACATGGCGAAGGTGGAGTAGCTGGGCACTTAGGATCATGTTAGATGCATTGTCAGTCACCATGCACTGAACTTTGGAGGTTATTCCCCACTCAGCCATTAGCAAGGCTTTAGCCTCCATGAGATGCTGGGCTGTGTGGGTTTGGTAAAACCTCCTTACACCCAGTACAACAGTTGCCATTTTTGCCTCTGGTGTTATGTAATGGCAAGTCACACCAAGATATCCATCCATATTAATGGAGGACCACATGTCAGCTGTAAGGCTAACAAATTCGGCCTTTTGTAGGTCCTCCATTGTCTTCTCCTTGGCTTTGTTCTACTTTTCGCTGACCATTATTTTAAGCACCTTCCGGGATGGGAGGACATAGCTTGGATCAAGCTTGTTCACAAATGCCCTGAATCCCTCATCGTCCACAATGGTGAAGGTCTGCAGATCCTTCACCACCATGTTTATAAGAGCCTCATCCAATTCCCTCTGTCTGACTTTTAAAAGAGAAGACAAAACATACTTTCAGACAAATACATAGGAAAAATACAGCTTCAATTAGTGCACATCTATTAAAAGTATAGCCTACGGGTTCATTATTTGGAAACCTTCCAGTGTTTATAATCAGTGCTTTATATAACTTATGAACTTTATAAACAGTGTCCCAAAAGGTTGTAATTATATTTAAATTATAATTATATCCCAAACAATGCATACCTTGCTTAGATGGCCCAGCAGTGTCAGTAGCAGGCCTAGGTACAGGGGGAATGCCATCCTCTGCACCCTGCAAAATGGCAGGATGAGTGCTCCTCAAATGGCGCATCATGGATGATGTATTGTTGCAGTAGGCTAGCTGCCGATCACAATACACATCTCACTTTATTTGGGGTTTCTAAATGGAAATGCTCCCACACCACAGATTTACGGCATCTCTTCTGGGGAGCCTCCATTTTATCTATCTATCCAAATCTATCTATCTATATATGAATCGATCTATGTATCTAGATATGTATCTATAATCTATGTATCTATATATGTATCTATCTATAATATATGTATTTATATATGTATCTGTAATCTATCTATATATGTATCTATCTATTAATCTAGCTGTCTATATATATTTATATCTATGTATCTATTAATGTGTCACTATATGTATACTCTGTCTGTCTCTAGCCTCTCAGTCAATGTGTTGTGTAAATTTAAATGTAAGTCTAAATTGCCTATAACTAATCAAATCGCACTATATGTCACTATATGTGATATGTCACTATATCACCAAAAATCCGCTATCTCAAAGTCAAACTCCTCTCACAAAAACCCACGAGGTCAAAATGCATTTATTTCACTTTTATACAGATGTGCGATTGTGTGGTCTGTTCCCGACCGTTCCAATCAAACGCTGATTCGGCGGACCACACCTGATGAAACAATTAGTGAAACACTTCGAGGCTTCGTTTGGTCATAGTCACGTGACATGGGTGTTTCGAATCACGCTTCGGATCAGTGTTTCGACACATCTGCGCTTCGGGATCTCGCAAAGCTTCGGAACGACTGTTTCGCTTCAGCCATCCTTATGTGTAGTCTAGTTCTAGTCTTTGTAGTTTAGTGTTTTTGTTCTTTAACCTTTTGGGGTTTTTCCCACCTTTTTTCTTTTTTCTTTCTAGTTTTCAGCAAGGTTGCTGTTTTCTTTATTTTGGTTTGTAGTTCTAGTTAATCATTCCTAGCTTTTTCCAATTGTTATCCTTTTTGTTTTCAGTTAATTCCAGTTATTTCTAGTATTACTTTTTGTTTTTCCTTTTTAGTTTTCTTTTCTCCCTAGGCATTGGTTTGCAAGTTTACTTTTATCTGTCAAATTCTGGTCTCCCCTGTTTTGTCTTTGTGTCTGTGTTGGTTCCTGCCCTGCTTCCTGAATCCTCCCTGGTCGCTGGTTCTTCTGACCTGACAGACATTGGGGCGCTACAAGGGGTTCCTTCAACCGGGTCAGGCCCTTCCTACTTGAGTTGCTACAAGGTCTCCTTTTGCCACAGAGTCTGGAGCCATCTCCTTCTGATCCGCCTGTTCTCCTGTCGTGAGCCCTGCCCTATTGTGGACTGTCTTAGTACATCATCTGTGTTTCACACTTGTTAATAAACTGTTTCCCCTGTTAATTCTGCATCTGGGTCCTCCCTTGCCAAACCCTGACAGTATGGGTATTGGAGGAAGGTTATGTAATTGGATTATGGATTTTTTTTTTTAAACCGGTAGGAATATTCAAGTTAAGGTTGGATCAGAGGGGTCTATAGAATTTGATGTAGACAATGGTATTCCCCAGGGGAGTGTAATTAGCCTGATACTATTTAACATAATGATAAATTATATTTTTTTCAAAATTTGATGGATGCATGAAGTCAGCATTATATGTGGATGATGGGGCCATTTGGATGAGAGGAAGGAATGTGTCATGTATTAGGTAATATAAGGAAAGCAATTAGGGAAGTACTAAGTAACTACAGACCAGTTTCCCTTCTTCCTTTCATTGCAAAAACACTTGAATGAGCTGTGTTCAACCAAGTCTCTGCATTTCTCACACAAAACAACCTCCTTGACAGCAACCAATCTGGCTTCAGAAGTGGACATTCACCTGAGACTGTCTTGCTCTCAGTTGTTGAAGCTCTAAGACTGGCAACAGTGGAATCTAAATCTTCAGTACTTATCCTGCTTGATCTGTCCGCTGCTTTTGACACGGTTAACCACCAGATCCTCCTATCAACCCTACTGGCAAAGGTCATCTCAGGAACCACACTTCAGTGGTTTGAGTCTTACCTATCACATAGGTCCTTCAAAGTATCTTGGAGAGGTGAGGTGTCTAAGTCACAACATCTAACTACTGGGGTGCCTCAGGACTCAGTTCTTGGACCACTTCTCTTCTCTGTCTACATGGCATCATTAGGGTCTGTCGTTCAGAAACATGGCTTTTCATACCACTGATATGCTGATGACACTCCACTCTTCCTCTCATTCCATCCTGATGCTCCGACGGTAGCTATTCGCATCTCAGCTTGTCTATCAGACATTTTATCCTGGATGATGGACCATCACCTTCATCTCAACCTTACCAAGACAGAACTGCTTGTGATTCCAGCAAACCCATCGTTTCATCACAATTTCACCATCAAGTTAGGCACCTCAACCATAACTTCTTCAACAACAGCCAGAAGCCTTGGAGTTATGATTGATGATCAGCTGTCTTTCTCAGACCACATTAAAAAACTGTCCGATCCTGCAGATTTGCTTTATTCAACATCAAGAAGATCAAGCCCTTTCTTTGGGAACATGCTGCACAACTCCTTGTTCAAGCTCTTGTTCTGTCCAGGCTGGACTATTGCAATGCTCTCTTGGCAGGTCTTCCAGCCAATTCCATCAAACCTTTACAATTAATCCAGAACACAGCAGCAAGATTAATTTTTAATGAGCCAAAAAGAATACACGTCATACGTGTTTTTCAATTTGCACTAGCTACCAATAGCTGGTCGCATAAAAATCAAGACATTGATGTTTGCCTACAAAACTACCACTGGCTCTGCACCCATTTACCTAAATTTATTAATTCAGATTTATGTGCCCTCTAGAAGCTTGCATTCTGCAAGTGAACGTCACTTGATTGTGCCATCCCAAAGAAGCACAAAGTCACTTTTACGGACTTTTAAATTAAATGTTCCCTCCTGGTGGAATGACCTCCCCAACTCAATCCGGACAGCTGAGTCCTTAGCCATCTTCAAGAATCGTTTTAAAACACATCTCTTCCATCTTTATTTGACCCTCTAACTTTAACACTCACTATTCTAATTCTATTCTTTAAAAAATCTAACTACCTTTCTTATATTTTTGTATTCTATTTTCTTTTCATTTATTATGCAATTTTTGTGTGTGTGTGTGTATATAATGCATGTATATGTAAAGACCTCTAACACTAGCTTACTTTATTCTTTTTCTGTTCTATCGGTTTTCTTTTTTATTTATTATATTATTCAAAAGCCCTTGCTACATGTACTGTGTTAAGCTAACTGAGACTTCTTATAGCACATATATGGTTGCTCTTTTTGTTGTTTTTGATTGCTTCCACTGTCCTCATCTGTAAGTCGCTTTGGATAAAAGCGTCTGCTAAATGAATAAATGTAAGTAGAGATGTGGTCATATAAGTGGGGATTCAAGATATCAACAAGAAAATCTTGTTATATGATGTTTACAAGGAAGCGCAAGTGCCATGGTGAAAGTAAATTTAAGTACTTGGAACTATGGTTTGATAGTATGTGTAGATAAAGATAAACGCAAATAAAGCACTTGGAAACTAAATGCAAAGCAGTTATAAACCTTTTGAGAGCTGTGGCTGGATGTGACTGGTGCAGACAGACAGTCATTGATTAACATCTATAGGGTTTGCCTGAGGTCATCAATAGATTATGGTTGTGTAGTTTATGGAGCAGCAGCAAAAACAATATTGGGAAAAAATTGTAGCTTACAATATAGAGCATTATGTGTATGCATTGAAGCTGTTAAGACAGCCCCCATTAATGCTATACTCCTAGAAGCAGGAGATATGCCACTGGAGTTAAGAAGATTTGTCTTGGATCAGATTAAAATGAAGTGTGAAAGAAAACCCAGCAAAAGAAACAATATAGTAATGTTGGGAGTATTCCAAGTTTAAGGGGCTTGGATTTAGATGGACAAAGGAAATGAGAGTGAGGAAATATGAAATGGAAACCTTTAATTTCACCATGGTTAATCCAGTTAGTAGTATTCCACCATGGCTGTTTCCAGAAGTAAAAGTAGATCATTAATATCTTGGAAAAGAGAATGGAGAATGGAGGAAGTGGGAATTAAAACAAGCATTTACATAAGAAACCGTTATTAAAATTATTTAAAGATTTGCACAGACGGATCCAAGAACAAACAGGATTGTGTGGGAGTTGAAATACATATCCCAGAATTTAAAATAAATCTCTCCAAAAGACTATTTAATCGGTTATCTGTATATACTGTAGAAACAGTGGCCGCCATTATTGCACTACAGTGGGTTGAAGAGGTCAGACCTGATAATGTGGTACTATGCACAGACTCTTTAGTGGTCATTAAAAGTATTCAGTAAATGCAGCAGTGCTTTAAGTGGACCAAAATAGGTGCCTTTACCCTATTATAGCCTATGTATGGGGGGGGGGGGTGTCTGCGGTCTTGGGTAACGGGATGGGGGGCTTATGATATTAGACTTCGTAGCCTATAATAACAGATAATGAATTTCAAACCTTAACTAAACACATTTTTATTCAAAGATCAACCATGTCATTACTCTTTAGTCAGCCACAAGAAACAACAACATTAAAATCATGAACTCAAATGTCATTGTAAAAAACAAAAAAAAAAAAAAACATTACTGTTGTAACAGTGCATAAATCAGACATTTCTGTAACGCTAACGAGCTTAAACGAAAACAACCAAATTATTGTGTAGCGGAGTATTTTATGTACACAGTGCCACGAACTGTCAATCACTCCTGTACGCGTGCATCACTGTCCTCCTCGCAGCTGCAGTAACTTGCGATCTCTTCATCAAGCTTTAAAACAAAAAGGGGACAAAAAGGTCGTATTGTCTTTGTGCATATAGAAAAGTGCATAAGAAAAGACCAGGAGAGAGGAAATTGTAATAACAAGATTGAGAGTGGATCACAAAGGGCTTAATGGCACATTATTTTTAATGGGGAAAAGGAATAGTGAGAACTGTGAAAACTGTGGGGTTAAAGAAAATGTTGAACATGTAATATTGTACTGTACATCGAATGAGTTGGAAAGATGGGTGTTTCGAGATAAGATTCAGGAGACAGGGCGGGAGTGGAATCTGGTAGGGATACTGGGATTAGAAAGAGAGGGAGAGGAAATAAGAATCACCAGGTAGGCAGTATTTAAAATCTTGAAAGACTCAGGGTTGTGGAATAGAATCTAAAATTGTAAAATGACGTGATTATACATACTCCAGTACAGTAGGTGGCGGTATGCACCTTAACAGAATCAGAATCAGAAAGAGCTTTATTGCCAAGTATGCTTGCGCATACAAGGAATTTGTTTTAGTGACATAAGCTTCCAGTACACAGACAACAACACACACAAAAAAAAAAAAAAAATTACAGGAGAATTACAAATTGGCAAATAAATAAGTGTATAAACAATTGTGCTATAAATGATAATGGAATAGGATTGAGTGAGATGCAGGAATGTTCTAGGATGGAGGGGTAACAAATAAATATAAGGATATTGCACATTTTTGCATAAGCATAAGTTTAAGTGGGAAACATTTAAATGTTCATGAGGTAGATTGCCTGGGGGAAGAAACTATTCTTTTGCCTTGCTGTTCTTGTATTTGCGGCTCTGAGGCGCCGACCAGATGGCAAAAGTTCAAAGATGGGGTGACTTGGATGTGAGGGATCCAGAGTGATTTTCTGAGTCATTTTCCTCACTCTGGATGTGTACAGTTCTTGGAGGGTGGGCAGGGGAGCACCAATAATCCTTTCAGCAGTCCGAACAGTTCTCTGTAGTCTTCTGATGTCTGATTTTGTAGCTGAACCAAACCAGACAGTAATTGAAGTACACAGGACTGACTCAATGACGGCTGAGTAGGTCCTGAGAGATGGTGGTTCCCAGGAATCTGAATGACTCCACTGCAGCCACAGTGCTGTTCATGATGGTGAGTGGGGGGAGTGCAGGGGGGTTTCTCCTGAAGTCCACAGTCATCTCCACTGTTTTGAGCGTGTTCAGCTCCAGGTTGTTAAGACTGCACCAGACAGCCAGCTGCTCAACCTCCTGTCTGTAAGCAGACTCGTCACCGTCCTGGATGAGGCCGATGACTGTAGTGTCGTCTGCAAACTTCAGGAGCTTGACAGAGGGGTCTTTAGAGGTGCAGTCGTTGGTGTACAGGGAGAAGAGCAGAGGGGAGAGAATACATCCCTGAGGGGCACCAGTGTTGGTGGAGCAGCTGTTTGACATCAATTTCCCCAGTCTCACTAACTGTTGCCTATCTGTCAGAAAGCTGGTGATCCACTGACAGATAGAGCTAGGAACAGAGAGCTGGGTCAGTTTGGTCTGGAGGGCTGTTGGGATGATGGTGTTGAAAGCCGAACTAAAGTCCACAAACAGGATCCTCACATAAGTCCCTGTTTTGTCCAGATGTTGCAGGATGAAGTGCAATGCCATGTTGATTGCATCATCCACGGACCTGTTTGCTCGGTACGCAAACTGCAGGGGGTCCAGTAAGGGTCCAGAAATGTCCTTCAGATAAGCCAGAACCAGTTTTTCAAACGACTTCATGACGACAGACGTTAGAGCCACAGGTCTGTAGTCGTTAAGTCCTGTT
>NW_026775171.1:75000-92000 GCF_963082965.1 Carassius carassius | reverse complement strand
GTTTCTGCCCGTTTGACAGGTTTGATTTGTATGATTGTGTATTATTAGCTGCCTCTTCATGAGCTGCCTCTTTCTCTCTCGTAGTGATGGTGAAGTTAGCGGACGCTGGACTGACCCTCAGCGACCTCGAAGCCCTGGAACTTGATGGGCTGAGCGTAGTTGACCATGGCGGACAGGAACGGGTGGATGTTGGTCGTGGCTCCTTCATACTTATACGAGGCGATGAGCTGCTGCTCGGCGTCAGCGTCTTCAGCCGTTTCCCCGCTCTGATGAAGACACACAGCGTCACGCTCAGATCAGATCAGCTGAGGCTCCGTCTGTCAATCTAACAGCACTCACACCTTCTTCTTGTTCTCCAGCTCCGACGCTTCTGACAAGTCTGTGGCGTCCGTGATTTCAGTGACTTCTGAGAACTCAGTGACATCGTCGTCTGGGATCTAAAACACAGAGAGGTGTGAGGAGCAGAACTAGACACACACACACACACACACACACATTAACCTTCTTCCTGCTGCTGTCCTGAGCTTCTGCTTCTGGATCCTCTGACAGAGACACAGTGTTGTTGCTCTTCAGGTCTGCGTTCAGCTCTTTACTATCCAGTGCTGCACACAAACACACACGAGAGATCAGCTTCCTGCTTCCGGTCTGTGTGTACTGGTATATATGGTTTAGTGGACACAAATGTGTATAATGACATGGGTACTACAACATAAACATAAGAGGACAATTTCCTGTGTCCCCATAAAACAAAAGGATTAAAAAACATACAAAACTGTGTTTTATGAAATTCAAAAATTGCCAGTAGTTTTCTGTGATGCGTAGGGTGATACAGTCTGTACAGTAAAAAACCATTACGCCTGTGGAGAGAGAGTGTATGTGTGTGTGTGTGTGTGTGTTTACCGCTGTTCAAATCTTCATCGATGTCATCTTCTCCAGTCTGTATGCTCATCTCTCCAGCCTCCATGTGCTTCTTAAACGACTCCAGCTGCTCTGTAACACACACACACACACACACACACACATTAATCAGTCATTCATGACAGTCACACTCAACAGTTTCTATGAAGTTTAACAAAGGATATTAAGCGAAAAGACACAATGACATTATTCAAACTCTAACATATATTTCTCAAGGATGTATGGTATCTGTTGTACTGCAACTTATTAATGCTGATTATAATAGAAAAAAACAAGGAAAATTGATAATTTTACATTCATGAGAATAGTTAATTTAGATCCATGTTTCCAGAGCAGCTCATTTAAAAATGAGAATTAGAAAAAAAGCAAATATATTTGATATAAATACAGACGACTCAGACCAATCACGGTCCGATCTGCAAATATCATGATGACATCATCAGTTATTGTGTTTATTTGGTAATATTGCACTATGACATCGCTGCTGCTGAGACAAACATTCACTAAAGTACATAAAATAAAATAAAAGCACATTAAACTCAGTGCGAGCTCATGAGAAACCTGTGAAAACACACTGTTATCAGCTTTACACGTGAACACACTCCCTTCACTGTCAAACACGCAGATTTACAACTACCTTCGATTTGATAATCATCATCAACAAAACCAGTCTAGGGACAATTTCATGAAAGAGTTATTAATCATCTCTCCAGTGATGTGTAGTTTGTTCGGAGGACAATATTTGTCTGAGATACAACTATTTAAAAATCTGGAATCTGAGGGAGCAAAAAAATCTAAATATTGAGAAAATCATCTTTAAAGTTGTTCAGATGAAGTTCTTAGCAACGCATATTACTAATCAAACATTAAGTTTTGATATATTTACTGTAGGACATTTACTAAATATCTTGATGGAACATGATCTTAATATCCTAATGATTTTCGTCATAAAAGAGAAATGTATAATTGTGACTCATACAGTGTATTGTTGTCTATTTCTACAAATATACGTCTGTGACACTGATGACTGCTGCTGTGCTGCAGGGACACGTTTGATAAGATGTATCACTATTTCGGCTCTTTATATCACCCCTGTGTAAAGGGAGATATTCTCAGCACAAGTCACAGACTGAGACGTGTTTGTACATGTACGTACTCTGCTCCACTTCAGGCTTCAAGCGCTTGTTCTTGATCAGGATTTTGCGCTTGAGGTCGTTGGGTGACGGCAGCGGCTGCCCGGCTTCGATCTGAAACACAAGCACAGTCATCCGTGAGCACAGAACCTCCTCCAGCGTGACACCCACAAACACCCGAGATATGGCGTTATTTTCCTGTCAAATGTCGAGAGCGCATAATTGTAGCGCGAAAGTACATTAATATAATGCGCGAGCGCGAATCTCTCTGCTCTCAGATACATCTTGCTCTTGTAAGAATGTTCTCTGGGCTCGCTCAGAGAGTATGCCTGCACTTAAAACGTGTTCAGTGCAATCGCGAATCTCTCCTCTTCGCTTAAAGTAAGGGTGTATGTGCAATGACCTGCACAACTCAATCCGAGCAGCTGAGTCCTTAGCCATCTTCAAGAATCGGCTTAAAACACATCTCTTCCATCTTTATTTGACCCTCTAACACTCACTATTACTTATACTTCATCTACAGCGATATCGTTGACTTGATTGCAAATAAATGCACAGACACTATTTAACTGAACAGAGATGACATCACTGAATTCAATGATGAACTGCCTTTAACTATCATTTTTCATTATTGACACTGTTTTCCTAATGAATGTTGTTCAGTTGCTTTGACGCAATGTATTTTGTTTAAAGCGCTATATAAATAAAGGTGACTTTGACTATTCTAATTCTATTCTTTAAAAAAATCGAACTACCTTTCTAATATTTTTGTATTCTATTTTCTTTTCATTTATTATGCAATTGTGTGTGTATGTATGTGTATTTATGTATGTGTATGTGTATGTGTATGTATATGTGTACACACACACACACACACAGACATATATATATGTGTGTGTGTGTGTGTGTGTGTGTATGTATATATATATGTATATATGTGTTTGTGTGTGTATCTATGTGTGTATATATGTATAGGCTATATATGTGTGTGTGTGTATGTGTGTGTGTGTGTGTGTGTGTGTGTGTAAAGACCTCTAACACAGCTTGCTCTATTCTTTTTTTTATTCTATCTGTTTTCTTTTTATTTATTATATTATTTAAAAGCCCATGCTAGGTGTACTGTGTTAACCTAACTGAGACTTGTTATAGCACTTATATTTATTGCTCTTTTTGTTTTTGATTGCTTCCACTGTCCTCATTTGTAAATCGCTTTGGATAAAAGTGTCTGCTAAATGAATAAATGTAAATGTAATGTTCCATGTGCAGTTCAATATCAACCAATAAGATTCCATGTACGATGTCGCGTTTTCATTGGTCAGTCGTTGAAGCCTATTTCTGATTGGTTGTTGCCATTTTGACAGCGTTTATGCCAAGAGCAAAGAGAAATAAATCGAAAAGAAGAGTACTTGGCCATGCGCAAACGCACAGGACGCAGTCTAAGCACATACACGCTTACTTTAAGCGAAGAGGAGAGATTCGCGATTACACTGAACACGTTTTAAGTGCAGGCATACTCTCTGAGCGAGCCCAGAGAACATTCTTACAAGAGCAAGATGTATCTGAGAGCGCGAGCAGAGAGATTCGAGCTCGCGCATTACATTAATATACTTTCGCGCTACAATTATGCGCTCTCGACATTTGACAGGGAAATAACGCCATACCGAGACGAGAGAGGAGATGCTTCAGTGGACTACATTTTCCACGGAGACTGTGAGGGGGAATAATTGACGTACTGGGAATCCCTCCAGCGGCTGCTTCAGCAACAGCTCTCCGAAGATCTCCTCGCAATACTTGGCCATCTTATACTGCTGCGTTTTACTGCAACACACACACACACACACACAGCTGTGAGCGCCGCCACACGCCAACACGAGGCTGAGAGTGAATCTGCGGTGCATTTTACCTGCAGTGGTTCTCAAACGACAGAATGACAGGATATTCAGACGTTACAAAAGCCGTTTCCTTTATGGCTTGAATTACATCCTGTTACACAGACAAATAATAGACACAAGACAAGCAGAATCATGTGTTTCTTTTTTTATTTCATAAAACTGACCCTTATGGCTTATTTTGTGCTCCAGGGTCACATGTCAAATGACCATTATAACAGAAACTACTGACCAAAAACACTGCTATCGTGATACAGTTATAATTTCCTGGAAATTCAATTAAAAATGTAAATTTATTTGAAATAACGAGGCCTGGAAAAATATTACACTTTGGGAGGTTGAATTTTATACACAGTAACAGAGCTCAACATTAAAGGTCGGTGTGACTTTCTTCTTTCAGAATAATCCAATCGAAGTTATATTAAAAACAGTCCTTGCTCTTCCCGGGTGAATAAAGGCTCCCATAGTGAATCCATGTCATTGTAAGAAAAAATATCCAGATTTCTTACGTAATAAACACTTTTTTTCTCACCTTTTACTCCCATTGAAAGGCTTGGAAGAGCGAGGACAATATTTAATATAAATGATTGGATTATTTTGAAAGAAGATGCTTCGAGGGGAAGTAGACGATGGATGAATGGTGGTGTGACTTTCTTCTTTCAGACGAATTTAGTTGGAGCTGGTTAAAAAACTGTTTGATCTTTCAAGCTGTTAGATGCACTCCATCGGTTCATGAGAAGTTTAATATAATACTCATCTATTAAAAAAGTGTCTCACACGGCTTCAGGGGGTGAACAAAGGCCTTCTGTAGTGAACCGATGCGTTTTTGTAAGAAAAATATCCATATTCAAAACGTAATAATCACTTTAATCAAGCTTGCGCTCACAGTTGTAAAACAGAAGCAGTTCTGGGGGAATGATGAGTGTGACGAGTGGGGCGGGGCCGAGGGACGTGGGAGCGAGGCCGGTGGAGTGATTGGAGATGAGCTACACCTGTTCGAAGATCCCTCGCCGCTGTGGTGAATCCGCGGTGCCATCGAGCAGGCGAGGAGTGTGCCGCCATGGACGCTCGAGGCGGTGGGCTGGAGTGAGTTGCCGGGGACGGGCGAGCTCACTGCCGGCCGCCCATGATGTGGAGGGGCGGCTGCCGTCCGTGAGGGAGCGGAGGAGTCGGCGCCGGAGCCTGCTGCCATCCGCCGGAACGGGGAGGAGCAGGGAACGGGGGACTCCTGCCGGCTGCCCAAAACCGGAGGAGCCGTCGCCGTCCACTGGGTGGCGGAGGAGTGTCGTGCCATCCGCCGAGGGCCGTCCAGTGCCACCGCCAGGCACCGCGGAGGAGATCGCCCAGCCGGTGGAGGGCCGAGCAGCAGTGCGTCTGGGAACCAGAATTTTATTTTTTTTTTTCCTCTCTTTCCCCTCTCTCGTCTCTGTCACTCCTCCTTCCATCTCCTTTTCTCTCGTTTCTTCTGTCCTACTCCCAGGTTCCCGCAGGTCCCCGTGAGCGGTCCCCCCGGAGGGGGGGGGATGTGGGGGGTAGAGCGCAGTCTCAGGAGTACCCCCCGGCCTGCGAGGGGTGATGGGGGTATGTGACGAGTGGGGCGGGGCCGAGAGACGTGGGAGCGAGGCCGGTGGAGTGATTGGAGATGAACTACACCTGTTTGACCCACCGGTCTCGAGGCCCATGGAGGAGATGGAAGGATATAAAACTGGAGCGATGACAGTGAAGGACGAGAGAGGACCAGGCCTGGGCTTTTAGTTGTGTTTTCGAATCCTTTTCCTCAAGTCGAGTGAAGTCTGGAGTCATTTCAGGTCGAGTCTGAATTAAAAAAATGCGACTCAGTTGTGATTCGAGTCCTGGACGTGACGTTCGATTTACACTCACCTTGAACAAGATGTCAGTGCACATGGCCTTCCCATGAGTGATGATGGGCTCCTGATCCTCACCTTTACCATCCCAGCAGTCCAGCTCCACACACCTGACACACACACACACACACACACACTAGCATTAAAGGGATGTTACGCTGAACCCTGAACAGACAAGAGCAAATGTATGCTAATGCACCACTCCATGCACTCGCTACTATGCTATTATTAATCACAGTAATGGCATTAAAGGGGGCATGACATGAGAAATCAAATTTGCCTTGATCTTGTGGCATATAAGAGATCTTTGTATCATTAAAACATCCTGCAACTTTCATAGATTAAAATGTAACTAAACCCCTGGTCAGAGCCTGACTCCACCCACTGGCAATATTTGAAAAATGCTGAAAAGAGGGCTGAGCACAGCGGAGATAGAGGGGATGAACCGAGGGCGTGGCTGAGCTGGTGGGGCGTGAACCTGAGACCCGCAGTGACAGATTGATTGACAGCTGCTGTCAGAGACGCTAAAATGGAGAGTGACTGTAGTGATGCAAGTAGCTTTGCAACGGAGCGATCCTTTGAAGTAGAGGACTTTTCTCCCCCACCTTCACCTGAAAGTGGAGGATGTCGAGGTGTCTGTGGCCTGAGCCATATCAATTCATGCCGCTGGCTCAAACTGCGCTCTTAACTCCCGCGTCGCTTTTCAGCGCGAGCTGTGTGGAGAAGCCCATTTCCACCTCCATTGCGTTGGAGAAGCAATCCCGTGTAAAATGCAGTTTGCACACTCAAGCTCTAGGCGGGAACTCGCGGTCTTTCAGGCCAAGTGCATGCAACCACTGGCGCCTAATTTTAAAGTCTGCTGGAAAACTCTGCAATCCAGCAGTGCTGTAGCAACCAGCAACACACCTCCGTACCATCCTGACCACTGTATTAAATACAGATAAATCTACGCCAACTTGAAGCTATCCTAACTGATGCAATACTATGCTACTAACTAACTATGCTTCTAACAATACTAACGTTACTCTAACAACTATGTTAATTAACTACATAGGCTACACGAAATAATCTAAATAGCTATATAAATGCTGTGCTAAAAAGATGCTATAATAGTCTATCCTGGTCATTTTCAATACTCGCAATTTCAACTCCGGACTCACTACTACAGTAATTTTGACGTAACAAGATGGTTTTATACTGCCAAGGGCGTGGTAGCTCGTACCAAGGGGCGTGGTGAGCTGGAAACTGCTTACGTCACTTGCCACCGCAACATCCAATAAGAAAAATCAACTGCAGTAGCCACCGTTCAACCTGTAGAGGGCAGCACTCAGACGTTTTTACACCATATATTGTAGAATTAAAACACTATAAGTATACCTCAAAGAACATGTTAAAATAATAAATAAATCCTGTCATGACCCGTTTAAAGTGAGAAGAATATTATTGAGATACATGTGTGTCGTTTCATCAGTGTAACACATGCAGACGCTCTTCTGATGTGATGCAGTCTGTGACAGAAGCGGAGCTTGTTGAGTTATTTCTTCACAGAGACGTTCAGGATGAGATGATGATGATGAAGGCACACCTGCATCCGGACAGCAGCACCTGTCGGTACATCTCCACCGAGGACTTCCCACCGAACTGCCGACCCGTCAGATACGTGTTGTGTGAGGAGCTGACGAAGTAATGAGCCAGCGGATGCTCCATCTCCTGACACAGATCCAGACGGTCCAGAAACACCGGAGCGTTCTCGTCCGACATCAGGTATCGGCAGAAGCCGTCGCTGGACATGTGACCTGAACACACACAAGATGAGCAGGTGAGAACTCATTAAACTCTCCCTCAGTTACAGATTCAAACTGGATTTCTGCAGGTTTTATGAAGGTACATTTAAGATTTTTTTAGATCCTTTTTTTACCCTTATAACTGGTTTTGTTGTCCAGAGTCACATATTTGGTCGAGAAAACAAGACTTTATATCTTCATTTTGCATCTACAGTAAATGTATCTTGATTTAATCTAGATATTTGTACTGGAAAACAAGGAAGAGATTCAGTTTTTGCAGTGTGTGCCACATTTAATGACAGGACTTTATGAATTTATGACTTTCTGCTTTGATTTATGAGCTTATTAAGGCCTTAACTTGTGGAAGAGTAAATTAAGGTGTTATAAATCCCATTTTGAAAGCATTTTTGGTTAATTTACTCATTCTCAGGAATTCAAGATGTACATTTTAGATTATTATTTTTTTAACCTATTATTTTAACATCTGATGAACTGTTTAAAAGCATTGATAACATGCATGTTACATTCTTACTATGAATGTTATAATGATTGGAATATTGTACCTACATACTTTATAGTATTTCCACACAAACATCTGTCAATACTCTGTCTCCTATTTTCCCATACATATCGAGACCTGGAAATTATTATAGTGAAATAAACCCAGTGCTGACGCCTTCGGGCCACCAGAAGGCAGCAGAGGATCAGCTGAGAGCGCTTCATTACACACGCCTCACACCTCCTCCATTTACCTTTCTTTTTCAAGTCGGCGTCTCTCTCGTACTTCTCAATGATCTGCATGACTCGTTTTGCTTCATAAAAGGGGAAGAGGATCTCGTTGAGTCGAGGGTCCCGCTGGTTCTACAGGGAAAACCAACATCTGAAATGAGGAGGGATTCGTCCTCAGATGAGTTTTTTTTTAGCTGGTCAAACTACAGCCACAGAATTAACTCTGTCCACCGGAGCAATCTACAGATGCATTTTTTACCCATATGAGGGCAGATTTTTCCAAACCACATAAAACACACAGCACGTCCTCACTTGAAGTAACTCATTAATAATGCAGACGGAGCGAAACAGCATCTGATGTAAGATAAGAGATGAGTATCAGGCCAGTTTAATCACATTCAGAGCTGTACCTCTGACCTCCTTGAATATCACTAATTAGTTCATAGACAGAGAGCGTTTGTATTCAGCAGACATACAGGCAAGAAGACGAGCAAACCAAACATACAACAAACACAAGACGACCCACAGCGGTGCTCTGATCTGCACACACACACACACACACACACACGCTCGAACACAAACACAGGAGCGCATCACAGGAAGCCCATCACAGACAAACAGAAGCAGAGTGGCGTGCACACACACACACACACACACACACACACTCACTCACTTTTATTTGTGGTTTACAGGGACTATCCGTAGGCGTAATGGTTTTCTACTGTACAAACTGTATTTTCTATCACCCTACATCTTAACTTACCCCTCACAAAAAACTATTACCAATTTTTGAATTTCATAAAACACGGTTTTGTTTTTTAAACCTTCTGTTTTATGGGGAGACAGGAAGTATTAACCATGTTTATGTTGTAGTACCCATGTCATTAAACACATTTGTGTCCTCATAAACCATATATACCAGTACACACACACAAACACACACTCACAACCTCACACTCTCACACACACACACACACACACACACACACACACACACACACAGTAAATAATGATGATAAAGAGCTTACTTCATTCAGAAAGCTGACTAACTGCTCTACGGTTAAATAATCACTTTTGTCTCCATTGCTGCAAAGAAATTGAGCAGAAGAGATTTGGTTGGGTTATAATAACACAAACAAAACCATTAGAGAGAGAGAAAGAGAGTTAGACATCACAAAGCATTTGTACGACACCTGTCTGACGTTCTATAAACCGTTAGTCAAACACACATGTTAATGTTAACCGCTAAAGCTGTTAGAGTCTATCTCATAGTTAGTGCTCCAGTACTGGCTCTAGAGTACTAGTTAACCTTAAAGACTGAACAGCGTGTGACGTACATCTTTTTGAAGAGCTCCTCAATATCCGTGCGAGGGCAGATCTTCTGTGTTAGAGCGTAGAAGATGTCGAAGGTGAAGGCCAAATGCTCGATTTCATCATTCTGCAATGCAATCAAATCAGTTAAGAGTCAGCAAGACACGTATTTAACTTCTGCAATGTGACAGGAACAGGATATTCAACAAAAGTAGGACGAGATGTGGTTTGATCCATGAGGGACTGATGACTGAAATCCTGCTCTTCTTTATGTCTCATTTTCCAGTGGAAACCCATGTAAAAATCAATCTTCCATATCTTGAATAAAGGTCTTTGATTGCACTGGCAGGTTAAACAAGATTAAACAGTTTTTCAATGGCTTTTAGATGTTTTAACAAGTCAAAAAGTCTCATTGGTTCACATCTATAAAAGCAACTCAACAACCTGGTTACGCAGAATTACTGAAACTGAAAATATAAAAATAAAAGGTAATTCAAAATATCAATAAATACTATGATTGTACATAAAACAACAAAACACTAAAGACATAAAATACTAAGATATATTAAGAAATATCCTAAGTAATAAATAAAACAACTAAATGTATAAAATATTTAAATAACCCTGTTCACAGAAGCGTTTCCCTTTATGATCACATTACTGATGATTCGTTAACAATAAGAGCAGCATCATGAATTAAGACTCTTTCTGACCTTTCCACTGGGGAGACCGAGTTCCTTCAATGCCTGGAAGATTCCTTTCTCCGTTTTACCAGAGCCAAATGTCCGTGTGATACTGCATGAGACGAGATCAGATCAGATCAGATCAGTCAAAACATCACAGAATAAAGAGATGATCCAGAGGAATCAGACACTCACCCTCGGACCGGTATTTTGCCGTTGACATTCGTTAGGAAGGAGAGTCTCATCCAACTAGACAGAAAGAAAGAGAAATTTCATGAAGACAAACATTGGTGGATTCTGCTGATTCTCATCTGGTTATAACAGATCTCAAACTGATCTTCAAAAGATCCAAAACAGACCTGTACCAGTTCTCAAACAGATCTGCAACATATTCCAAACAGACCTCTAACAGATCTCGAACACATCTGCAATGGATCCCAAACAGACCTCTAACAGATCTCAAACACATCGGCAACTGATCCCAAACAGACCTCTAACAGATCTCAAACAGATCCCGAACAGACTTATAACAGATCTCGAACACTTCTGCAACTGATCCCAAACAGACCTCTAACAGATCTCAAACAGATCCCGAACAGACTTATAACAGATCTCGAACACTTCTGCAACTGATCCCAAACAGACCTCTAACAGATCTCAAACAGATCCCGAACAGACTCCTAACAGATCTCAAACACATCTGCAACTGATCCCAAACAGACCTCTAACAGATCTCAAACAGATCCCGAACAGACTTATAACAGATCTCGAACACTTCTGCAACTGATCCCAAACAGACCTCTAACAGATCTCAAACAGATCCCGAACAGACCCCTAACAGATCTCAAACACATCTGCAACTGATCCCAAACAGACCTCTTAACAGATCTCAAACAGATCCCGAACAGACTTATAACAGATCTCGAACACATCTGCAACTGATCCCAAACAGACCTCTAACAGATCTTAAACATATCCCGAACAGACTTATAACAGATCTCGAACACATCTGCAACAGATCCCAAACAGACCTGTAACAGATCTCAAACAGATCCCAAACAGACTTCTAACAGATCTCAAACACATCTGCAACTGATCCCAAACAGACCTCTAACAGATCTTAAACATATCCCGAACAGACTTATAACAGATCTCGAACACATCTGCAACAGATCCCAAACAGACCTGTAACAGATCTCAAACAGATCCCAAACAGACTTCTAACAGATCTCAAACACATCTGCAACTGATCCCAAACAGACCTCTAACAGATCTCAAACAGATCCCGAACAGACTCCTAACAGATCTCAAACACATCTGCAACTGATCTCAAACAGACCTCTAACAGATCTCAAACAGATCCCGAACAGACTTCTAACAGATCTCAAACACATCTGCAACTGATCCCAAACAGACCTCTAACAGATCTCAAACACATCTGCAACAGATCCCAAACAGACCTCTAACAGATCTCAAACAGATCCCTAACAGACCTCTAACAGATCTCAAACAGATCCCAAACAGACTTCTAACAGATCTCAAACACATCTGCAACAGATCCCAAACAGACCTCTAACAGATCTCAAACAGATCCCAAACAGACTTCTAACAGAGCTCGAACACATCTGCAACAGATCCCAAACAGACCTCTAACAGATCTCAAACAGATCCCAAACAGACCTCTAACAGATCTCGAACACATCTGCAACAGATCCCAAACAGACCTCTAACAGATCTCAAACAGATCCCAAACAGACTTCTAACAGATATCAAACAGATCTTCAAAAGATCCTAAACAGACCTCTAACAGATCTCAAACCGAATCTTGATTCAGGGTCTATTTACCACTATAAATGACCACACATAGATGCTGGACATTCATTACTTTGATTGTTGGGTCATCTTTATTCCAGTCTACTTACTGTTTTTTCAGGCAAGTCATTGGACATACGTTATTCGCTTTGAAGTTGTGAATCACCGATTTCAGGCCTTCCATCCATTTCTGAAAACACAAAACAATCATACATGGGGAGAAATAACACATGACATGTTTTATAGTAGTTCACGATAAAAAGTCAGTTCGAGATTCATCTGTAAAACATTCAGGAGTCAATTTGAATGATTCACATCTGAAGAAGCTCAAGAATCAGGGACAAATCAGACTATTAGATCACTATTAATTCTGCTACATGAAATATTATCTAGAACTAACTTAAACACAGGAAATGTTTTGTAAACCTGCTATCAGGGTTCAAACCTCAAACAGCTCATATGTGACCCTGAACCAAAAAAGTCTTAAGTGTCAGTTTTTCAAAATGTAGATTTATATATCATCTAAATGCTGAATAAATAAGCTTTCCATTTATATATTGTTTTTTATTAGGATAGGAACATTTATCTGAGACACAACTATTTGAAAATCTGGAATCTGAGGGAACAAAAAAATCTAAATATTGAGAAAATCATCTTTAAAGTTGTTCAAATGAAGTTCTTAGCAATGCATATTACTAATCAAAAATTATCATACACCCGGCGCAATGCGACAAGGTCGCAGCGCAAGTGTGTTTGCTTGTTTCAGTCCGGAGCTGTTCACATTTTCCCATCCAGCGCCACGTCGTTTAATTAGCAAATGCATTTGTGCCTATTTATGCGGCCATGGGCGTGCTGGTCTAAAAAAGAGGTGTGTTCAGGCGCATTGCTGGCGCATTGCTATTTAAGAGCAGAAAATAAGACTGTGCCATAGTCCAACTCAAACCTGGTCTAAAGTCTGGGGCAATGTTTTTTCTTTATTATTTACAGAAAGTTAGTATAGGCGGGTCTACAACGCACGTACATGCTGCTTATTAAACACAGTGACGCACAGCAGCACACAAACATGCCAAATATTAAAAATGAAAGGATTGCAATGCATAATAATTTTCTGTAGGCTACTTTTATATATATATATATATTCATCTCGGAGACATGTTTCTGTCTTTGCGCTTGCCAAATTCTGCCGTGTAAATAGCAAATCTTTCATGGCACGGGCAACTGGCTCTTAAAGGGAATGGAAGATGAGACTCTGATTGGTTTATTGCACGTTACGCCCAAAAAACACCCATTACTCATTAAGAGAGTAGGGACAACCCGTTAGACCATGCACCCGGGCGCGCCATGAGTCTAGAATCTCTCGATCAAAAACACAGACGAGGCCATTAAATTTTAGTGAAAATCGTAAAAAATGCTGGCGGTGCCTGGCAACTTTTTTCACAAACACTTGCGGGGAAAGAGTTAATGAGGTTTGCAGCACACACGGTGTCATGCTCACCTTGGCTGTGTCCGTGTTGTCCGTCACCATGTACATGAAGCTGAGGTTGACCAGGTCCGTCCCGCTGCACACGCAGATGATGCGGCCGTCCAAATCCGCCTCACTCTTCCCCGACGCTTCCAGAGACGCCTGGATCTTTGGGTCCTTCAGGAACAAAAACACACCATGCGTGCAAACGTCACCTCCACACGCCAGCACTGCTTCAATTCATGCAGAAACTTACAATATCCTTCATAACAGATCAACATGATCAACTACACTGGACTGAAATGGAGGCTTTGGATGTTGAAGCTGTTTGTGTGTTTATGGCATCATTAGGTCAAATATACTGAATCCCGTATGACTGAATGCGTCTGATTCATTTAGAGTACACTGCAAAAAAATATCAAGTGCCACTTCCGGAGCGGGAAAACAGCTGTTTCCATGGTAACACTGTACACAGGCGTGATCCAATCAGAACAATCCCAGCAGATTTCTGTGACACAAAGGAAGGGTTAGGAGAAATGAATCATTGAGCGAATCGTTTGGGAGTCTTTGAGCAAGTAAGGCAAATACAAATTTAAAAAAGCATATTATAAGTTTTTTTGACCTTGCATGCAGGTCAATCTGCTGTCGGGGACTCCAAAACCAAAATATTAACCTTTTATAATTCATTATAGGGGCACTTTAACGAACATCAGCTCATGATGAATGATTTAAGCCTTATCAGATTCAGATTCAAAGAGTCATTTAACAGATTCAGAAACAGATAGTTAGGTACACCAGTACTTCCACACATCATTGGGTGAAGACATTGACAAATGTCCATCTGAACATCTGAACGCAAAGAAACGGTGTGTTTTTTTGCCAGCGACATCATGCTTGTGGTTCGATTCCCAGAGAAACATATGAAGCGATAAACTGAACACTGTAATAATGGGATGCGAGACGTAAACATACTGCAGAGGCTCACTAATGTGGTTAAACACACATCACCTCCTGCTTAACAAACAGCTGAAGCGGGATACCATCAGGTCCTGTAAACATGAGCCGCCTCCACAACCTGACCGCAGAAGACAAACACTGAAGACGCACGACTGTGCAGCTCCACACACACACACACACACATACACTCTCACGAGTCACACACAGAGACACACACACCCTTACACTCTCACACAGACGTCTCACACACACACACAAACAGACACACGT
The DNA here is from genome assembly GCF_963082965.1 of Carassius carassius. Classification (NCBI taxonomy): domain Eukaryota; kingdom Metazoa; phylum Chordata; class Actinopteri; order Cypriniformes; family Cyprinidae; genus Carassius; species Carassius carassius. The sequence goes on along the minus strand of NW_026775171.1, from coordinate 77,187 downwards.
CACACGTCTCACACACACACTTCACACACACACAGACACGCTTCACACACACACACACACGTCTCACACACACACACACGTATCACACGTCTCACACACACACACACACACACACACACACACACGCTTCACACACACACACAGACACGTCACACACACACACACATGTATCACACGTCTCACACGTCTCACACACAAACACATACATACACACACACGCATCACATGTCTCACACACACGCATCACACGTCTCTCTCACACACACACAAACACACACGCATCACACGTCTCACACACACATCCACACACACACACACTTACACCCTCACACATACAGATGCACACGAATCACACACTCAAGTTAATATTTGACACATAGTGAATGTGAAATATATGTAATCTCTGGCTGTCAATAACACTCGAGAGCAGATGCTGAGCAAACAGTAACGCCTGAGTCCCGTCAGATCATGTGACCCACAGATCATCAATCCCACAATGCCTCGTCTTCATCACAAGAACTGTAACTCTGACTTATGTTCACTAACTTAACTTGATTCATCTGAACGATTCAAGTGTTCGTTTGGGATGATTCATTTCAGTTCAATCAGGAGCATCTTTACCTTCGGCACGACTCCAGGACGAATGCTGTTGATCAGAGAACATTCTAGAAGCTGACCTTCCTGCAAGAGAGACAAATACTGTCACAGCAATTCAGTGCAGAATCAGTTTGTGATTACTGATTTCAGTGATTTATAAAGATCAATTCGAATAAATCTAACCAAGGTGAGTTCTGTTAATGCCATTTTTTCAGAACTAGTTTAAACTGAATGACAGTGACTGACCATACAAACATAAAACACACACAGATACACTTACACACACACACTCCTTTACAATATTTAAAACCACAGACAAATTTCATCAAATGTAAGTAAAATAATTAAATGATTATAATAGAAGCTTTCAAACACATGACAAGCTGAGAGTGTGAGGAGAAGATCAGACACGCTGTGATGTGCGTCTACATCAGCTGCATTAATGAACAGAAATCACACCTTTCCGTCACTTTTCCACGTGAGAAAGAAGCCAAACTCGTCGACTCTGAAATGGCAGCTGGGCTCTAAGACGAAGGGATCCTGAAAAACACAGCGGAGGATGAGCAGCGTTCCTGACCGCAAACACATCGTTAAAACAGCCTTGATTATTATGTTCTTTAAAATGTTTTTTAAAAACTTTTTTACCCAATTTTTAAAGTTATTTGACAATGTATTTCCTATATAAAAATGGTCTTCATTTTAATGTTATATAAAGGTTACAAAGGTTAGAACATTTATAAATATTGTTAATGTTCATAACATGTTGATCTCTGACCTTTAGGAGCTTGAGCAGTTAAAGAAGCAGACGCCGAAACAAGGTTATGGTGCATTGATGCGCAGGTGATATAGTTACTGTTATCACTACAGTGTTTGGTGTGATCCTCAGTCATTTAGAGTAAGACAGTTTAATCTGTAGCCATTTACAAAGTCAGCAAGCATGTAGTGCATTAAAACATGTTCAGATTTTTAAGTCCATTTTATGTCAGTATTATGGCTTTCAGAATCATGATTCATCATTACAGTGAGTCGACCCCTGATTCAAAACGCCACAGAATCTACTCTGAGCAAAAACACTTCAGTGTGTGTCATTCCAGGCGAGTTTGGCAGTAAACCTCAAAAAGTCCAGATAAAAGCAGCGTGAAGTGAGCTAACAGTCGCGGGCTCAGCTAATGAGTTCACCTTCACCGAACGGATGGAGCCAAGATGGCCGCCAGCAGCACAGTTTCACCGTCTGCTGCTCTGTAGGAACTGGCTGAACATTAACTGCTCTTTCTGGGACTTCCTTCTTTATTTACCTAATAGTTCCTGTGCGATACATCTGCTGCTCTAATTAACGAGAGCATGCGACGCTCATCACGTCGTCCCGATTATCTGTTATCTGCGCACATTTGACAGGTGACGCTAAACCACAGCGAGAGTCAATCTGAGCAGAAAACAGCACAAATACTGAAGCTACTAACTGAACTAAACATCAGAGAAATCACAAACAGACGGGCGATGAATTCACACCAACAACAGAGTAACCCACAATCCTTCTAAGTGTGTGTGTGTGTGTGTGTGTGCATATAAATGTGTGTGAGAGAGTGTGTG